>NC_074692.1:14861504-14974801 GCF_029448725.1 Salvelinus fontinalis
AGTATTTCTTGCACATGATGCATGTGTACTGTGTCTTCCTATCCTTCTTGAGTCCACTCACAGTGCAGTGCTTCTTCTTGATGCTACCGGCTGCAATCTAGAATGTTGAAAACACTTAGTTCAGGAATTTTACTAACGTCTCACTCACTCACTCACTCACTCACTCACTCACTCACTCACTCACATACATACATACATACATAGTTACAGCAGGCCAAGGTAGGAGAGTCAGACACGCACTCACTTCCGGTATTGGAGTTCTTGGTTCTGTGGGACGGGCGGATGGGGCACCAGCATCCTCCTCCTGAATCCTCCTCACAATGGCTGCAGAAGCTGGGGTTCTTGGGATATGTTGCCTCCTCTGTATTTGAGGTCTTACTAATGCCTTGCCCAGCTCCTCGAGAAAGAGCCGTCTCTTCTGGAGATTCCCTCTGTTCCAATCTGGGTTCAACGCTATCCAGATGACAAACGCGTTGTATGCCGAGATGTCCAATATATTGAAGAATATCACAAATGGCCAGCGTAGGGCTCTTCTTTTGTACCTGTAGCCAGTCACCAGCTTATCTAAATTGTCCATCCCTCCTTCTGTGGCATTGTAATCCATTATGGTTTCTGTTTTTTGCTGTTCCTGGCCACAGATTTTCTTTGGCACGTAGCACACTAGGGACGTGTCGGCCGTGAACACAAACTTAGAGGAATTGATAGGCATATTCCGTGTATTCAACATCTGAGGTGGGAGCTCTGGCTTGTTTTTTTGTTTTGTTCTTACCATCGTCAGCTTCCTCTTGAGGAGCTCCTGTGAAATTTGCTTCCTATGCTTCCTATGTTATCTCTGTCATGGCCATGTAGTTATTCCTAAGGATCTTTAGTAACAGTTGATAATATTAAAAAAAGACATGTTGGCTCATTAAATCGTTACGAAGCAGAGCACAGATTAGGTCATAACAGTTTGAACTTGACCCATGGTGCAATACTTGGCTGTGTCATCACACATTTCCATGGTTAGCGCAGGCAATAGACGAGGGTATAGCCTACTATTGTACACTATTCTCCCTATTATAATTATATGTACACTAATCTTCCAACATTAGCATGGGTTAAAGAACTGAATTTGGCAATTTTCTGAATGAATCAAACCGCCATTTTCTTTCTTTCATATGTAAAGGCTCTCCAACCCTGTTTTTTTATGATTCACTTTCCTAAACCTAAATAATCTTCAAAATCACAGTATATTTACATCTACTAATTGGTGATGAAACGGAGATGAATTTGCATATATTTAGATGGCTTTCTTTCATTGATCCTTAATATTCTGCTGAACCGGTCTCTCGATATTCTATTGAGTCTGTCAACAAAATTCTAACTAAAAGGTATACCGTACACCACAAGAACATATGTTGGCCAGCAAGTGGGTGGGTTTTCAGCAGCTGAATTACATGTATTTTATGCAAAGCCGTTATGCACCTTCCTAAAATAAATCTGAATATCAACTACCGTATGGGATTATAATGATGACAGACCTATGTGGGTTTGTATTTTAAATTTTGTGGTCGCATATTGAGATTCGTGGTTGTAATTACGATTCGCAAATGTGTAATTTAATTTTGCAAGCTTGTATCATGATTTGTGAAAGATTTAACAATGGTTGCAAACTTGCATTTTGATATTTGAATACATTCAATAAGATTTGCCAGTATAATTTATTTTCTGAATTATTACAAATCCATTTACGAGTATAAATATTCAACTGTGAATCAAAATAACACTTGCAGATTTTGAATCTGTGTACACTCCGAGTTCTGTCACTGTTGTTACATTACCAAGATATTCTCAAACTCTTACCAAGTTTTGTAAATTTGTCGAAAGAGATTTGCAAATCGAAAGAGATTTGCAAATCAAAAGGTGATTTGCGTGCTGGGGGCAGCAACTTTTACTCTTGACCAATCAGTTCCTTCTGTCAAAACCACAACCACCTAACCATTGGCTGGATTGTTCCATCAATCAAATGTCAGGAAGTAGCTACCCACATGAGCAAGAGAGGATTTTTTTTTAAGAACGTTTTTTTAACGTTTTTCTTTAGCAAGAGAGGATGAGGTAAAAGAAACAAAAAAATCTACTTGAAATCAATAGTCTCTTTTATTTGTATTCATACATTTTTTTGTGTGAAAAGGCATGACAGTAGTTTGCTTATCATTTAGAATATAATGGTACATTTCAGACAAACTCCTGACCAGCTATTGCATTAGCTAGCTGGCCTCTGACATTCATCCTAGCTTCACTATCAACTGGCTAGCTTTATCAGGCAGCTTTAGATGCAAGGAAAACAAATATATTTGCTAGTTAGTTAACCATCTGATTGATATACATGCCATTGAAAATGCTGGGAAAAGCTAGCTAACTACCACCATCATCACTAAAGTGTAGCTAATGTTAGCTAGGTTTCTAGAAAATAAGACTTGTAACTGACTTTTGAACACTTGTCTAACTACTTCATTCCACTGCCTGTTTATTGATTAATTGGTGACTGAAAAAGTTGTCTAGAAAAATGCCCCTCTCAATTTCACTGCAAAACTATTAGCTAGATAAAAGTAAACTGGTAAACTTGATCAAGCTTATGAATATGTAAAACTGTTTACAAAAATGATGACACATTAAAGGTAGTTGGTGTTCTCAGTAACTTGAACCAGCACTGAAATTTGAGCAGTGAGGTTCATTTATTCCCACGTTCTGCTCTTTTCATCAGGTTGAAGCACATCCCTAACACCATACAGATCTAAAGAACTTGGGAACCTCCCAGCCATCAGGAAAATAATCTTGTTCTTGGAGTTTATTCACAAGGTTCGATAGAAATAGATCCACACATGTTAAATGCTATTGTGCAAACCTGTCGCTAAACTTGTAACTTGGGAAGCTCATTCAATAATACAGACGTGGGGGATTTATTTCCCAGGGGACTGAACTGCGTGCAAGTTTTTGTTAGATTTTGACCACAATTAGTTGAATGAGGTGTTAGTGAAGTGCTGGAACAAAAAAGACTTCTGTGTAAAGAACCTATGGCTGTCATGACTTCAATTGACCAAATACAGTTACCATTTTATTTTGTTAATCTATGTAGGTTTGTCATATGATTTCCACGAGCCTGGTGAAGATGTATACAATCATAATACAAGGCAGGACATTTCCCTGCATCCAGTTTGAGGCCTGCTACCAGCAGGAACATGGAGCACTCCATGTCAGTAAATCATGCATATTGTTTATATACTGTATATATAGCTAATACTCCACTCATATGCAGAGTGAGAAGCCCTACGCACCATACACTTGTCTACTCCTGGAGTAACTCCCTGTCCGAGAGATTGATTAGAGGGTTTTGGGCCAATGGGAGGTCAGGGGTGAGGTCTTAGGAGTGAGAGTGAAGTTACAGACATGAAGATACAACTTGAAACCCCCCGCCCCTTTCACTCATCCATTTGACTGATTGGAAGGCACCCTTATAGTCCTCAAAAATCAACATATACATGTTAACTCTCTTGCAAGAGCATTCCGTACCTCTATCCATCTCTCTACAGGTGCTAGAGACAGAATATTCCAAGGACCTCCAGAGCCTTCAGATCAACTACCTGTGATCTCTCCAGAGAAGTAAGCTCCGCTGGTGGTAATATACTTGATGCACCATGTAAACCTTCTTCACTATGGTTGTCTGTCTGTGTGATGACACATATCATATTATCCAGGGCCACTGGTTGGATTTACTGTACTCATTCCAAAACACATGTACTCTCCTCCCACTAAAAGTCTCCCAGACTTTTATAAAACCGAACGTGTCCATCCCTCTGTTCCCAGGTGAGTCTGCCGGGGCATGGAACTCTAGAGCAGAACATCAAGAACCCTGCCACCATGTTGTCAGCTATAAACAGTTCCCTGAGGAAGGAGGCAACTACCAAGGCTTCACATTTGGGGGATGACCACCAAATGCAATAAAGTGTTGTATAAACTACTCGTTCATTTTTTTATAGGTTACAAAACAATTACTGTTTCTTAGCCTGTTCTCATTTTTACTAACTACTATGGTAAACATCTGACAACATACAGACTTTATCCATCAAGGCAACACTTAGAGCTTATAATTCAAAAAGGTTTAAGTCTCATATCCAGGGTGAAAAAATGTTTTATGTATAAAGGACATCACACAGGTGTGCCAACTGAAATATATATCCCAGACTTAAGAATAGGACAAATAGGCTGCGTTTAGATAGGCAGCCAAAGTAAGAAGGTCAGAATTGGGCTGCCTGTCTAAACGCAGCCAGGGACAAGTGAATATAAGTCAGTCATTGTATTCGCAGCAGTTTCCATGAATTTGAGTGGTTACATACAGTACATGTTAAATGGCTATGAGATAGAGATAAGAAGACTCTTGCTGTAATTAAAGGGAATGAACCACTGAAGGCCCCAGTATTCAGGCAGGCAGCTTGTAGCAGATGTGTTACAGCATGCAGTGGCCTGATAGGGAGATGACAATGAATACATTATGTACGTTTCACCACCAAAGCCGTGTTAGCATTTACTGCACGTTGCTGAACGATCAAACCATTTTGTTAGTGTCATTGATATAAATGAGCAATTCAAATACAGTTCATAAACATTGACTGTGATACCACTGGGGTCCTTTGGTGGTCTGGCAGCTTGCTCCTTTCTAGTAATCTTACTCCCTCTCCACCTGAAATGCAACAAAAACATGAACAACAATAATACTAGTCAGTCAGTAACTTGGCTAACAAGGCTAGTTATGCACTCATGTAAATGTGCACATCAGCCAAATGATACCCAACCAGCCTAATAGTCTATTTGCAGTGAAATTTGGAGGGGCATTTTTCTTGACAACTTTTTCAGTCACCAATTAATCAATAAACAGTGGAACGAAGTAGTTTGACAAGTGTTCAAAAGTCAGTAACAAGTCTTTAAAATATAGCTTCAAATATGTCTATATTTTTTTCTAGAAACCTAGCTAACATTAGCTACACAGCAGTGACGATGGTGGGAGTTTGCTAGCTAGCCCATTATATTTATAACCAACTTCATCAATCAGATGGTTAACTAACTAGCAAATACGTGACTGATCGGCTCAAATCGGTGTTATGTAGCAAAGTTTGAAATGTTTTTTGTTTTTTTACATTGGATAAAGTAGAGACTCAGAGCTACGAAATGGTATATCATACACTGCATTTTTGAGGAACAATGGGAAAGTAATTCTGCTTTGAAAGTTGATAAACTTGTAAACTGACTTTTGAGAAAAGGGCATTTGAATGTTTTGGCACCTACTGGAGAGCTCTCCTTTGTCTACACCCATTCAGCATTGTTCACACCCTCTTAAGCCAGCCCCACCCATCTCTTTAAGGATTCAGATGTGAGATAATGTGCTAAACAGTGAGTAGTGTAGTAAAGATTAAGACTAAAAGTGTTAGTAGCCTACAACAAGGAGCAATTCCAGGTAAACAGAAAGTGTCCAGATAAAAATATTTTATAAATATTAGATGACGCTGACCGAGACACATTTGTCTAAATTGATGGGTCATGTGAAAGAAATGCTATAACCCCCAGCCACATCCAGACGTGGAAAAGTACTAACCAGCTGTGGGATGTTAACCCCTGTCACAGTGTTGTCCTTCACAACACCAGCAATCTAACACAAAGTGTTCACTCTGGTCTTTCTGAAGCGCTGCTTGATGAGGCTGAAGCACCAGTCGGGAGCAAACTTGGTGTGGCCTGTGATCAGGAAGTGAAGGTTGAGACACAAGATGCTACACCGCAGACCAATCTGAAACTCATCTCTTGGCATATTCAGCCCACTCATTATCTCAGCCAATCATGGCTAGGTTCCTGACTTTTTTTTGGCTAAACCAACTAGGCTCGTAAATGAACAGCTTCATTCGTATTGACAGATGGCATAAAAGTTTGTTATTAAGGCACATGAAAGTTTACCTGTTCGAGAAGGCATTACTGCCAAAACACATTTGGATTTTTTTTAAATGCAGACGTTCAAACGGCTCTCCTGGGAAGTTGTGACTTTCGACATACGCCCAGTTTCCTGAATCGGGTCACATATATTTGTTTTGCCCTCACATCTAAAGCTGCCTGATAAAGCTAGCTAGTTGATAGTAAAGCTAGGATGAATGTCAGAGGCCAGTTAGCTAACGCAATATCGGCTGTCAATGCACTGGCTGGTCTGGAGTTTGTCTGAAATGTACCATTATGTTTCACATGATAAGCAAACTACTGTCATGCCTTTTCACAAAAAAAAAATCGATGAATACAGATAAGAGACAATTACTTTCAAGTACATTGTTTTCGTTTCATTTACCTCATCCTATCTTGCTCATGTAGGGAGCTACTTCCTGAGATTTGATTGATGGCACAATCCAGCCAATGGTTCGGCAGTTGTGGTTTTGGGGAACTGATTGGTCAGGAGTAAAATGTCCTGCCCACAGAGCACAAATCAGATTTCTACTTGCAAATCTCTCTCTACAAACTTACAAAATGTTGTACAAGCTTACAAATCTCTTTTTAAGGTGACAGCAGTGACAGAACTCCAAGTGTGCGCAGATTTAAAAACTGCATGTGTATTTTTTATTCACAGCAGAATCATTCATACTTGTACATGGATCCCTCATAGCCTGGTTCCTCTCTAGGTTTCTTCCTAGGTTTTGGCCTTTCTAGGGAGTTTTTCCTAGCCACCGTGCTTCTACACCTGCATTCTAGCTGTTTGGGGTTTTAGGCTGGGTTTCTGTACAGCACTTCGAGATATTATCTGATGTACGAAGGGCTATATAAAATAAAATTGATTGATTGATTGATTGATTTGTAATAATTCAGAAAATAAATTTAACTTGTAACTTGAAATAAATTCAAATGTCAAGTAACAAGTTTGCAACCATTGTTACATTTTTCATACATCATGATACAAGCTTGCAAAATAAAATTACACATCTACGAGTCGTACTTGCAACCACAGATCTCAATCTGCCACCACAAAATTCAAAATACAAACTCAAGTAGGTCTGTCAACGTTATAATCCCATACTACTGAAAAGTGCGTAGAAAAGGTGTGAGTAAGAATGGCATAATTTCCTAAGTCGGAATCGGGCCCATAGAGAGGAGTAGCTGCATCTTCAGTAGGGAATTGTACATTGAAATTTTAGATTTTATTTTGAGATGATCAGTGAGTGTGTTGTTGCAGCAATAAATAGACCTATGCTCAACAAGGTTATCGCTACGGAGGCATTTGGAATTTTGTGAATTTCGAGATATTAATTCTGTGCACGGCCCTGCCCATGGACGATCAGCTTGTTGTACCACACCAGCTCCAGCTCTACCACCCCTCCATCCCCTTCCTGTTTGTTATACAATGTGGTGGCATTATTATTAGTGCAGTGGGCTAAATCAGGATCACACAGTGTTTCTTGGTAGTCTTAAACAAATCTACTTTGAAACAAAAGTATACACATCAGACACATGGGCTTAACAAAAACAAAATACCTGTACCATGACATAGAGTTGAAATGTATTACGTTTTGAGTTTGCATCCCAATATTACACTAAATACATCACAGGAGACTAAAATAAAACAAAACCATTTGATATAGAAACACCGATTTTTTGTCGTAAAAAATTATCATGTTTATTAATTATGAAATAAAAAAAATATGAATAACATTCCACCCATGTGGCCACCAGAGGGCACTTTGGTAATTTGACTGCAGGAAAGGGCTAGTAGCGACAGTAACTGTCCAGTGAAAATCTAACTTTTGAAAGTTAATATTCTGTTAATTCTGTTAATTCAGCAACTAAGGTTGCTGAATTTTCCTAAACTGGTATTTGTGGCCAAAGCATAAATTGGACAAAACATTTAAATAATCTGAAATATAAAAAATGTCATTGCCAAGTTGGTTTGTTTGCAAACATCTGTCCTAGGCAATCACATCACCCTTGTTTATGACTAACTCACACATATGAGACACATGGCAGCAAACTCCCTTCATGCGTCCAATCAGAAGGACTTAATGAGGCTGCAGGTTCTGCTGAGGTCTGGACACAGCCCATTGGCCCTTTGATCTCACTTGAAAGGAGTTAATTGATCTCTGTGTTACAGGCACTTTGTGTTGTAGACCTACTCTCCCAGGAGGAAAAAAAGACTCTGACTGGTCATCTCACATATGGAGAAATATGAGAGAGAGAGAGATCACATCACACCCGGCTCCATCCGTGCTCAATTACAATAATGTGGCTCACATGGCCCAGATGCCGTGGCAGAGAAGTGAGGAGAGCTGTTGGGGGAGAGGATAGGCCCTGCTCTCCTCTGTGAGATCACTCATTGCACCACAGCACTCACTGCACTTGGCCAAGATGGTTTTGATATCCCTCTCCCCCTGAGTCCTGTTGGGGCTTGTAGGTAGAGGTGCAGGGAGGACCACACGTTCAAGCTCCCCTCTAAAAGGCTCAGTGGGACATTCCACTACCTGACGACACTCACAAAACAACAAAGAGACTAGAGGCCTCAAGGTCGACTTCAACCAGTCCTAAAGTACCAGTTAGTGCAATGCCACCTCCCTCTACCATGGATGGCCCTATTCAGATACACAGCTATAAGGCCATTAAAATAAACTACAGTGTCAAGTGTGGCTGCAGGTGAAGCAGAAAACATTTATAGATAATATCTGTGTTGTTAACCTAACATAGTAGTTCATAGAACACGTGTAAAGCTACAGTATGATAAAAACAAAGCTAAACGTCTTGTTTATTCATATCTAGCCTTAGGGGACAAGATAGTACAGGTACAAAAGTGTACCTTTGTAAAATATATATATATATTTTTTTTTAGGGTACCACAACAGTGACAATGCTCTTTGTTCCTTTTAAGTGTCAAAAATGTACCTATAAAGAGTTTTTGGGTGTTGTTTTAACACTGTTGGGTATAAAGCCTTATTTGCATATTTCCCAGGGAGCCTTTCAGGTGAATTTTAGAGTTACCAGTACCACCCATGACTTTGTTTGCTAGTGACAGAGTTGTTGAATTCAATGGCTTTCAGTCCTGTATCCTTCACCAAGTGAGTGTCTAAGTGAATATTTGATAATTTAAATGAAATGCTTTATCACAATTCATTACATACTGTATATCATAAGGCTATATTTTGACAGCTTAGTTTTACTCCAACACAATGGCCTGAAACGTCTGGCTTGCAGGTCACATTATGCTGGCTTGCAAAGTGATATGTAATTCCTGTTGGAATCCAGCCGGAGTTAGGATATCCAAAAATGTAAACTTTTAATCACAATCAACCAGTGGTGGAAAAAGTTACTAATTGTCATACTTGAAAGTAAAGATACGTTAATAGAAAATGACTCAAGTAAAAGTGAAAGTCACTAAGTAAAATACTACTTGAGTAAAAGCCTAAAAGTATTTGGTTTTAAATATAGTTCAGTATCAAAATTAAAGTATAAATACTTTCAAATTCCATATATCACGAAAACCATTTTATTTTTATTTCTGGATAGCCAGAGGTACGCTCCAACATTCAGACATAATTTACAAATGAAGCATGTATTTAGTGAGTCCGCCAGATCAGAGGCAGTTTGGGATGACCAGGGATGTTAACTTGATAAGTGTGTGAATTAGACCATTTTCCTGACGTGCTAAGGATTCAAAATGTAATGTAAAAAGTACATACTTTTCTGTAGGAAAGTAAAAGTTTTCAAAAATATAAATAGTAAAGTAAAGATACACCAAAACACTACTTAAGTAGTACTTTCAAGTATTTTTAATTAAGTGCTCTACACCAGTGCAAACAACCTGCATTTAGAATGATTGCCAATGTAGGGAAAATGTATAATCCATCTAAACGGGAACAACCACCTCAGGAAAGGGTGCAATAAGTCCAACTACTAACAGTTTGGATTAGTTTAGAAAGATGTAAGTTAGTTATCTTTGTGTAGCATACAATCAATCAACCAATCAATGTGCACGCAAAAACACACATATTGAAACAAACAATTCTAAAAATCAACCTGCAATAGAGCATGATGGGAAATATACAGTGCCTTGCAAAAGTATTCATCCCCCTTGGCGTTTTTCCTATTTTGTTGCAGTACAACCTGTAATTTAAATCAAATCAAATGTATTTATATAGCCCTTCTTACATCAGCTGATATCTCAAAGTGATGTACAGCAACCCAGCCTAAAACCCCAAACAGCAAGCAATGCGGGTGTAGAAGCAAGGTGGCTAGGAAAAACTCCCTAGAAAGGCCAAAACCTAGGAAGAAACCTAGAGAGGAACCAGGCTATGAGGGGTGGCCAGTCCTCTTCTGGCTGTGCCGGGTGGAGATTATAACAGAACATGGCCAAGATGTTCAAATGTTCATAAATGACCAACATGGTCAAATACTAATAATCACAGTAGTTGTTGAGGGTGCAGCAAGTCAGCACCTCTGGAGTAAATGTCAGTCGGCTTTTCATAGCCGATCATTAAGATTATCTCTACCGCTTCTGCAGTCTCTAGAGAGTTGAAAACAGCAGGTCTGGGACAGGTAGCACGTCCGGTGAACAGGTCAGGGTTCCATAGCCGCAGGCAGAACAGTTGAAACTGGAGCAGCAGCACAGCCAGGTGGACTGGGGACAGCAAGGAGTCATCATGCCAGGTAGTCCTGAGGCATGGTCCTAGGGCTCAAGGCTTTCGAGAAAGAGAAAGAAAGAGGGAAAGAGAGAATTAGAGAGAGCATACTTAAATTCACACAGGACACCGGATAAGACAGGAGAAGTACTCCAGATATAAAAAACTGACCCTAGCCCCCCGACATATAAACTACTGCAGCATAAATGCTGGAGGCTGAGACAGGAGGGGTCAGGAGACACTGTGGCCCCATCCGATGATACCCCCGGACAGGGCCAAACAGGAAGGATAAAACCCCACCCACTTTGCCAAAGCACAGCCCCCACACCACTAGAGGTATATCTTCAACCACCAACTTACCATCCTGAGACAAGGCCGAGTATAGCCCACAAAGATCTCTGCCACGGCACAACCCAAGGGGGGGCGCCAACCCAGACAGGAAGATCACGTCAGTGACTCAACCCACTCAAGTGACGCACCCCTCCTAGGGACGGCATGAAAGAGCACTAGTAAGCCAGTGACTCAGCCCCTGTAATAGGGTTAGAGGTAGAGAATCCCAGTGGAGAGAGGGGAACCGGCCAGGCAGAGACAGCAAGGGCGATTCGTTGCTCCAGAGCCTTTCCATTCACCTTCACACTCCTGGGCCAGACTACACTCAATCGTATGACCCACTGAAGAGATGAGTCTTCAGTAAAGACTTAAAGGTTGAGACCGAGTCTGCGTCTCTCACATGGGTAGGCAGACCATTCCATAAAAATAGAGTTCTATAGGAGAAGGCCCTGCCTCCAGCTGTTTGCTTAGAAATTCTAGGGACAATTAGGAGGCCTGCGTCTTGTGACCGTAGCGTACGTGTAGGTATGTATGGCAGGACCAAATCGGAAAGATGGGTAGGAGCAAGCCCATGTAATACTTTGTAGGTTAGCAGTAAAACCTTGAAATCAGCCCTTGCCTTAACAGGAAGCCAGTGTAGGGAGGCTAGCACTGGAGTAATATGATCAAATTTTTGGATTCTAGTCAGGATTCTAGCAGCCGTATTTAGCACTAACTGAAGTAGAGCATTGCAGTAGTCTAACCTAGAAGTAACAAAAGCATGGATACATTTTTCTGCATCATTTTTGGACAGAAAGTTTCTGATTTTTGCAATGTTACGTAGATGGAAGAAAGCTGACCTTGAAAAAGTCTTGATATGTTCGTCAAAAGAGAGATCAGGGTCCAGAGTAACTCCGAGGTCCTTCACAGTTTTATTTGAGATGACTTTACAACCATCAAGATTAATTGTCAGATTCAACAGAAGATATCTTTGTTTCTTGGGACCTAGAACAAGCATCTCTGTTTTGTCCGAGTTTAAAAGTAGAAAGTTTGCAGCCATCCACTTCCTTATGTCTGAAACACAGGCTTCTAGCGAGGGCAATTTTGGGGCTTCACCATGTTTCATTGAAATGTACAGCTGTGTGTCATCCGCATAGCAGTGAAAGTTAACATGTTTTTGAATGACATCCTCAAGAGGTAAAATATATAGTGAAAACAATAGTGGTCCCAAAACGGAACCTTGAGGAACACCGAAATGTACAGTTGATTTGTCAGAGGACAAACCATTCACAGAGACAAACTGATATCTTTCCGACAGATAAGATCTAAACCAGGCCAGAACTTGTCCATGTAGACCAATTTGGGTTTCCAATCTCTCCAAAAGAATGTGGTGATCAATGGTATCAAAGGCAGCACTAAGGTCTAGGAGCACGAGGACAGATGCAGAGCCTCGGTCTGACACCATTAAAAGGTAATTTACCACCTTCACAAGTGCAGTCTCAGTGCTATGATGGGGTCTAAAACCAGACTGAAGCATTTCGTATACATTGTTTGTCTTCAGGAAGGCAGTGAGTTGCTGCGCAACAGCTTTCTCTAAAAATTTTGAGAGGAATGGAAGATTCTATATAGGCCGATAGTTTTTTATATTTTCTGGGTCAAGGTTTGGCTTTTTCAAGAGAGGCTTTATTACTGCCACTTTTAGTGAGTTTGGTACACATCCGGTGGATAGAGAGCCGTTTATTATGTTCAACATAGGAGGTCCGAGCACAGGAAGCAGCTCTTTCAGTAGTTTAGTTGGAATAGGGTCCAGTATGCAGCTTGAAGGTTTAGAGGCCATGATTATTTTCATCATTGTGTCAAGAGATATAGTACTAAAACACTTAAGTGTCTCTCTTGATCCTAGGTCCTGGCAGAGTTGTGCAGACTCAGGACAGCTGAGCTTTGGAGGAATACGCAGATTTAAAGAGGAGTCCGTAATTTGCTTTCTAATGATCATGATCTTTTCCTCAAAGAAGTTCATGAATTTATTACTGCTAAAGTGAAAGCCATCCTCACTTGGGGAATGCTGCTTTTTAGTTAGCTTTGCGACAGTATCATAAATACATTTTGGATTGTTCTTATTTTCCTCAATTAAGTTGGAAAAATAGGATGATCGAGCAGCAGTGAGGGCTCTTCGATACTGCATGGTACTGTCTTTCCAAGCTAGTCGGAAGACTTCCAGTTTGGTGTGGCGCCATTTCCGTTTCAATTTTCTGGAAGCTTGCTTCAGAGCTCGGGTATTTTCTGTATACCAGGGAGCTAGTTTCTTATGACAAATGTTTTTAGTTTTTAGGGGTGCGACTGCATCTAGGGTATTGCGCAAGGTTAAATTGAGTTCCTCAGTTAGGTGGTTAACTGATTTTTGTCCTCTGACGTCCTTGGGTAGGCAGAGGGAGTCTGGAAGGGCATCAAGGAATCTTTGTGTTGTCTGAGAATTTATTGCACAACTTTTAATGCTCCTTGGTTGGGGTCTGAGTAGATTATTTGTTGCGATTGCAAACGTAATAAAATGGTGGTCCGATAGTCCAGGATTATGAGGAAAAACATTAAGATCTACAACATTTATTCCATGGGACAAAACTAGGTCCAGAGACATGTTGGACAAAACCCACTGAGTCGATGATGGCTCCGAAAGCCTTTTGGAGTGGGTCTGTGGACTTTTCCATGTGAATATTAAAATCACCAAAAATTTGAATATTATCTGCTATGACTACAAGGTCCGATAGGAATTCAGGGAACTCAGTGAGGAACACTGTATATGGCTCAGGAGGCCTGTGAACAGTAGCTATAAAAAGTGATTGAGTAGGCTGCATAGATTTCATGACTAGAAGCTCAAAAGACGAAAACTTATTTTTTTTTGTAAATTGAAATTTGCTATCGTAAATGTTAGCAACACCTCCGCCTTTGCGGGATGCACGGGGGATATGGTCACTAGTGTAACCAGGAGGTGAGGCCTCATTTAACACAGTAAATTAATCAGGCCACTTTTCAGTCAGGCCAATCACATCAAGATTATGATCAGTGATTAGTTCATTGACTATACCTGCCTTTGAAGTGAGGGATCTAACATTAAGTAGCCCTATTTTGAGATGTAAGGTATCACGATCTCTTTCAATAATGGCAGGAATGGAGGAGGTCTTTATCCTAGTGAGATTGCTAAGGCGAACACCGCCATGTTTAGTTTTGCCCAACCTAGTTCGAGGCACAGACACGGTCTCAATGGGGATAGCTGAGCTGACTACACTGACTGTGCTAGTGGCAGACTCCACTAAGCTGGCAGGCTGGCTACCAGCCTGCTGCCTGGCCTGCACCCTATTTCATTGTGGAGCTAGAGGAGTTAGAGCCCTGTCTATGTTGGTAGATAAGATGAGAGCACCCCTCCAGCTAGGATGGAGTCCGTCACTCCTCAGCAGGCCAGGCTTAGTCCTGTTTGTGGGTGAGTCCCAGAAAGAGGGCCAATTATTTACAAATTCTATCTTTTGGGAGGGGCAGAAAACAGTTTTCAACCAGCGATTGAGTTGTGAGACTCTGTTGTAGAGCTCCCCCTAACTGGGAGGGCGCCAGAGACAATTACTTGATGCCGACACATCTTTCTAGCTGATTTACACGCTGAAGCTATGTTGCGCTTGGTGACCTCTGACTGTTTCATCCTAACATCGTTGGTGCCGACGTGGATAACAATATCTCTATACTCTCTACACTCGCCAGTTTTAGCTTTAGCCAGCACCATCTTCAGATTAGCCTTAACGTCGGTAGCCCTGCCCCCTGGTAAACAGTGTATGATCGCTGGATGATTCGTTTGAAGTTTAATACTGCGGGTAATGGAGTCGCCAATGACTAGGGTTTTCAATTTGTCAGAGCTAATGGTGGGAAGCTTTGGCGTCTCAGACCCCGTAACGGGAGGAGTAGAGACAAGAGAAGACTCGGCCTCAGACTCCGACTCGCTGCTTAATGGGGAAAACCGGTTGAAAGTTTCTGTCGACTGAATGAGCGACACCGGTTGAGCAGTCCTACAGCATTGCCCTCCAGAAGCCATGAGAAAGTTGTCCGGCTGCGGGGACTGTGCGAGGGGATTTATACTACTATCTGTAGTTACTGGTGGCACAGACGCTGTTTCATCCATTCCTACACTGAAATTACCCTTGCCTAACGATTGCGTCTGAAGCTATCCTCGCCGGAAGGCGATCGTTCTCCTGTATATTATGAGTACAGCGACTGCAATTAGAAGGCATCATGTTAATGTTACTACTTAGCTTCGGATGGTGGAGGTCCTGACGAACCATGTCCAGAGAAAGCGTCCGGAGTGAAAAAGTTGAATGAAAAAAAAAGTTGTGAGGGAAAAACAAAAAATATAAATGGTAATTAAAAAGTAAAAACCGTAAAGTTGTCAGGTAGCAAAGTAAGGTTGGCAACAAATCGCACAGCAACACGTAAACAAGTCTGCAAGTTGTGACCGGAAAAAATTGATTTTTATTTGGATTTCATGTAATGGACATACATAAATTAGTTAAAATTGGAGAAGTGAAATGAAAAAAAAAAAAACGAAAAGAGGTACGTGCATATGTATTCACCCCCTTTGCTATGAAGCCCCTAAATAAGATCTGGTGCAACCAATTACCTTCAGAAGTCACATAATTAGTTAAATAAAGTCCACCTGTGTGCAATCTAAGTGTCACATGATCTCAGTATATATACACCTGTTCTGAAAGACCCAGAGTCTGTAACATAACTAAGCAAGGTGCACTACCAAGCAAGCGGAATCATGAAGACCAAGGAGCTCTCCAAACAGGTCAGTGACAAAGTAGTGGAGAAGTACAGATCAAGGTAGGGGTATAAAAATAAAATAAAAACTTTGAACATCCCACGGCGCTCCATTAAATTCATTATTTAATTTAATATAAAATGGAAAGAATATAGCACCACAACAAATCTGCCAAGAGAAGGCCGCCCACCAAAACTCGTGGAACAGTCAAGGAAGGCATTAATCAGAGAGGCAACAAAGAGACCAAAGATAACCCTGAAGTAGCTGCAAAGCTCCACAGCGGAGATTGGAGTATCTGTCCATAGGACCACTTTAAGCCGTACACTCCACAGAGCTGGGCTTTACAGAAGAGTGGACAGAAAAAAAGCCATTGCTTAATTAAAGAAAAAAATAAGCAAACACGTTTGGTGTTCACCAAAGGGCGTGGGGGAGACTCCCCAAACATATGGAAGAAGGTACTCTGGTCAGATGAGACAAAAATTTTGCTTTTTATATTTTGCATCTTCAATATGGTAGGCATGTTGTGTAAATCAAATGATAAAACCCCCCCAAAAAATAAATGTTCATTCCAGGTTGTAAGGACACAAAATAGGAAAAATGCCAAGGGGGTGAATACTTTCGCACCCCACTGTAATAATGGGTGTGGTTTTTGAGCGCGTGTGATGATTGCACCTTTTATATTCAAAATATCGGGTGCAGAAATATACCATTGTTCTATATTATTCGCACATATACTCTAAAAGGTACCGAACAGTACCATGTGAGATTTTATGTATACCCCTGAAAGTACATTATGTGTATTTTGATATTTTTGTACACCTGGGAAAAATACTGTACCCTAACTGTACTCTTTTGTCTGAGAGTGTAGGATGGGTGTGTTGGGTGTTTGTGTGCCGTTGCTATAACCAGATTTGTGGTGTTTCGGTGGAAGTTGTGTGTATGCCGTTGCTACATGTCCCTCCAGTGGGACGGACATGTTCTCTGCAGCACATCAAATATAAAAACAGCCCCACATGCTCTGGGATTAATGGCTCCCTATGCTTCTGTTCACATTGGAGGCAGAGTTTATCAATGGGCTGCTGTATCACAGGAGACCTGAATGCCTAGCCACCTGCCTGCCTGCACTGGGCCTATAGGGCTGGCCGCCCCTGACAAGCCTCACACCGTCACTCTCTTGACTTCCCTCTCCCTGGTCACCGCAGCACAGGGGAAGCAGGCTTGTCAGAGGGAGAGCGTGAGGCTAAGCCAGTCTTAACACAGCCCCTCAAACCACCTCATAAATACAGACTTCCTTTTCCAATTTTCAACTGGCAGATCCACCTCTGTCTACTAGCTTGCACACTGTTCCGTTCCAAAGTCTTGGGTGTGAGGTTAAAAATGACTATGGTGCATCTGGCCTGACTCTCAGAGGGCGGAGCTTTGAAGTGCTGATCCAGAGTTTAGTTTAATCAGTCAAATCTAACATGTATTGTAGCTGAAAAGAAGATATCACCATGACAACTGTCGTATATAGCAGCGACAAGCATAGCAGAGAAGTTACAAAGAGATGCCTTTAAATAGTTCCACAATATATGCTTAAATGTGCTTAAATACACAACAACTCAAAACCTCTCCGCTAAAGACACATGTGCAAGCCTCTACCCTTTTAATTACAGCATGAGTTTACACAAAACAGGGACAAAATGAAGGCCTATTCCTTTTTGATTTTACAGTGTGGTTTCTGCATATCATTATTATTTTTCAATATCATAAAGTGGAGCCGAGCGAAAAGTGAAACCATATGAGGCAGCTTTTTGAAAGGGCGCTGGGCATGGCTTTAGAAGGAGCTGTGGTTCTGACGGAGGGCCCATTCTGAGCCAATCTGCTGGGCTAGGCTGGCCACACTCCCAAGCTCACCAGCAATACGCCCCCACAAAATTGCCCAAGTGACATGGGCAACCACAGTCTAAGGGTACAAATTCAGCAGGAAATATCACATATGACCTGCTGTGTTTCTATTCTGGTCTGCTTGGAGCTATGTTACAATTATTACCTTTCAATCCATGAACAATTAGAGAACAATAGGCTTTTTTTAAAGGTGTCAAGAAAGAAGTCCATAGTCACACTCATGTTTGCCAAACTATGGGTTTTAACCTGATGGATCAGGTTAAAATGGGTTTAATGCTGACCAGGGTATGATACAACAGATACCGTCGCAGGCTGATAGCAAACCTTTATTAAAGGGAGCACATACCCTTGTCATTACCGCTGCTCCATTGTCACATCACAGTGCTCACCCTGCCTTCTCCCAAACTATATAGAGAGCTTCTCAAACTGTGAAGAGAGCAATGTGGTGGCATTAAGACCTACCCCCTGCTTACTTCTAGAGTAAAACATATGAGTGTGCGTGAAGTGTAGTTGTGTGTAGTTCATTGGGGAGGTGCGTGACGGTTCTGTCTCGGGCTGTCAGTGTACTTTAGGGCTTCACTGATGTGGGGTGATGGGTGTCACCTTCATGAACAACAACAACCAAAAGATGTAACAACGGTTCTCAGCAGAGTGTTCCTGAGTCACCTCTATTGGTCAGGTTCAAACCGCCGAACAGGAGACAGACAGCCACAACACAGAGGATTGTCATCTGTTGCACACCGCTAAACACCTGGGAATACTAAAATCCATTAGGAGTTTAGGTAGAAATTATATTAACACAGAAATCATACATTCATAAAGGTAACAAGCAAGTCTAATTAAAGAAGCAAGTCATTGGATTCCTGTAATTTCAGAAACTAATTAAATCTGCAGAGATGAGCAAATAGATTCTGATATCTCAATTTCTTCAGAATGATACATTTCAGTAGTTGTTAAATTACATTGATGTAAAGAGACAGAACATGTTATGGAGGGGGGGGGGGCGTATTTTTGATAACATATTATAATAGGGTCTGGAATGTGGGTGGGGGGGGCTCTGAAGTGGTGGCTCTGATGTCATGAAGCTTTGCTCATTCTTACTGCAAAGTGCTCATGAAGGACTGACTCTGTGATGGATGTGTGTGCTTGCTGAAACAAGTGTTTTTCATACACCTTCAAAGAGAACTGACTACTTGACTGGATCTGTCTGTCTGTCAGTGGGAGCAGAGCAGTGAGGCAGCCTCCCATTTATTCTCTGAAGTCTCAGTCACTGCTACACAGCCTCAATCCAACATGTTACTCTGACAACCAAAAGGGAGACATGAGATTCAGTGGTAGTCATGAGATTTATAAGGTGTTTATTCATTCTTATACATTACATAACTGAATAATATAATAATATACTGAATAACAATTGATTTTAAACAATTCAACAATCATATCAATTTAACATGTGTATAGCCTATTTGATTGTACTAACTTAGCATTTCCCAGGACCCCAAGAGGTGCACGTTTTGGTTTTTACCCTAACACTACACAACTAATTCAAATGATCAAAGCTTGATGATTAGTTGATTATTTGAATCAGCTGTGTAGTCCTACGGCAAAAACCAAAACATGCCCCCCTTGGGGTCCCGAGGACAGAGAAACCCTGTACTAACTCATTACGAAATATTTTCCTAAATAAAAACTAGAAAAGGTATCAACGTATTTGGAGATGTGCTACAGGATTAAAAATACATTTTCTGATAGCTTTACAACATATGAGGTAATTTGGTTACTATGGCTCTTATCACACAATCAATAAGTGAGCCCAACAATTAAATGAGCGTTAAGCGGAGTTTGCACAGTATTATTATGATCACAAATACAAACATTTGACCATAACTCTGAAACATACAGAGCTATGGAGAGATTAAAATGCACATTTAACAACATTTAGAATAGTTACCTCCAATATTATGATACTTGTAATTTAATGTTACTAACTTCACATCCTGTTTGTGAGATTTCTGTTAGCCGTTAATTTGAGATATATCAGAAGTCAACAGGATTCTAATCTGAGGGACTACTGTGAATGTGGACTCTAAACTGAACATCAGAGACATCATTCCAGAAAGTGCTTTGTTGTTGTGGAATGAGAGACCATTTGTGAAGGTGCTGTAGTTTTTTACTCTTTTCCTATTCCTCTAGAGCGTTCCTCACTCAAAGGCTCTCTCAGTACTGGCTCTGGGTGGGCCTGGGAGGCAGGGAAGTGCAGATGCTGTGCTCCGTGCTGAAGTTGTACTCATACTGCCACAGGATAGAAGTATAAAGGGATTTAAAATACAGTATATCCAGTACAAACTGTTTATATATGAAAACACTTCTTCACCAACAGCATTGAGGTTTGTATAAGTAGCTCTTTCTGTAGCAGATCATTATACCTTTAAGATTACAAACTGGGTATGGGTTTGGGTATGAAGAAAGCTGAAAGGAGAAATGTGTGCAAATACTGTCCCCTTGTGGAATAAGATGAGAATGTATAACACGTTTATAAAACCACAGTACTTATGCATTTTCTTCACACCATCCATCTCCCAGATACATGCACCTAATGCACAGTTATTTTTGGCTTTCTCAATGGATAAAATAATATATCCTTTGGTCACCAAAATATATAAATAACCATAGCAATGAAGGAGAATAATTCAAATCAGTTTAGAATATATTTGGAGAAAAAAAAAACTCCAGTAATCAATTGTGATGTTGTGGTCAAAATATATTTCAAGTCATTGTTGAAAGAGTAGTACCACATACCAACTTATACCATTGCTATTTTACTAAAACAAGCAAGCACATACCAACTCATCACTTCAATACACTCTGATCTGCAATACTGAATCACTCCACTAGGTGATGCTGCAAGATCATCAAATGCCTTTTAATATCTATATTCAAAGATCCCAACTAAGCACAATGGATTTATTGGGGATCTCCAACCAACACCCCTCTGTCTTTCAGGAAACTATAAGTTACGAGTCACATGCCACAAGACGGTTAGTTATAATAAAATTCAGCCACGACACCTGGCAAAATAAATAAACAAATAGATGTAAGTGTGAGCGTGTGTGTGTGGATGATGGATGGGGGAATGGGGTGTTATCAGGGAGAGCATGTATCACTGTCTGCCACTTTTACACGCGGGCTGACAGGACAGTGACACACAAGAACATGGGCGGCAATCACCCAGATGAACAGAGCTTCATTTCCTGTCCCTGCTCCACTGCTAAAAATATGTGACATGTTGTCTTCATTAATTCCACCTCTATTTGGAGCTCTCTCTCTTTTCTCTCCTCTCTCTTCTCTCCTTCTCTCTCTATCTCTCTCTGTCTGTCTCTTACACACTACATGCACCCAGTCACACACACAGTTTACTGCTGAAACACACACACGTCCATAGGTGCAAATGAAAATGTCTGTCAGATTCATACACACATATGAAAAGACATCCACACTAACAGACACACTCTCACACGCTAACTCTGAAAATCATTAGCCAGCCGCCAAAAACAAACATTTTTAGCAGTGCAAAGTACATAAAGACGTCAGCTCAAATCGCTTACTAATTAACACTTAAAAAGACACAAATTAGATATGCGTGGATAAAAGCAATTATAATTTCCACAAGTTTTGCGAATCATTTGGGAAATGAAAAGAATGCCTAATTGCTGGAACCAACATCATCTGAGAAGTATGGCTTAAGTGATGCCTGTTAGGAAACGTTCTTATCTGTAGCACTGTATATGATTACAACAGTTTTCCTCAATGACACGTGCAAATGTCAAATACCACCTCTCTTTTATGTATGTCTTTAAAGAAATGTATTGGACATCAGTCAGTTAGAATGTCCTTTACCATAATAATGTTTCTTCGCCCTGAAGAGAGAAAATGAACTCCTCCAGTGTACACTGACAGGGACCTCTGCTGGACAACTGAACACCACTCACCATGAACAAGAACGGCCTGTTTGTGTGACTCCATATTATAAAGGCTGCACTAAATACTGCACTATTTATTCATAGTGGTATTGGATTTGATACACTGAAAACAAAAAGATCTAGTACATATTACAAATACTACTTAGCTTTTGATAACTGTAAATATCTGTACATATATGAGCAGGTGTTACTATGTAGTAACTAGGGGGTGCTCAGTGACTATATATTTTGGCTTCAACCTTCAACCTAGAACAGAAAACCAGTATCTACATTTTATAACCTAAAATTAAATTATTTTTTATTTTTTACAAAAAAATAAGCACTCCAAAATCCCTGAATATCTATTTGGCATGTGTAATATCAAACTGAAATACGATATTAATTTCCCATCTCTAGAGATATTGTACTGGCATAATAATGCGAGAGGAGAGAAGTAAAAATAACACAATGGTGAGGGATGTTTCCTCTTGGAAACTAATTATCAAGCTAAGCTGTGACTTCATCCCCATCAGCCTGGCCCCACCATTAATCTTGTGCTGTCGTCCACTTCACTAAATCCTGCGTGTTACACTATCTCACATTTACTTCATCAGTTCCAGCTACCGCTGCGGTAATTAATGATTCCTAGCGCTCTTCCCTTCCCCTCCACGGCTCAGCTCGCCATGTGTCCTGCTGCTAATCACACTAACTGAGAGGAGAGGAGAGCTAGCCTACGGGACGAGCTGCCAGGCTGTCTCCATCAGCAGACCGCAGTGGCCACACACACACACACAGACACACACACACACACACATAATATTAGTACCTGAGCTGACAATGACAATGAGCTCCATTCTCAGAGACCAGATGACAAGATGGCGACTGTGTGATTTCTATACTATGTGACAGTATACAGAGCCAGGGAGCAGAACAGACACCCAGTTTGATGAGGGAGTGTTTGCTCTGTAACACATCTCAAACCCAACAGCACCTGTTCTTTTACAGTGGTCTGTCACTTCCTGGCAGTTCTGATACCCAGATATCGTGCTAATGAGAGAGAGGGGGAGGGGTTCACTCTCCTTCATGCACACACAATAACTGTGTGAGAACACACACATGCACACACACACAAGCACAAGAACACACGCACGCACGCACGCACACACACACACACACACACACTCTTCTCATTTTTTTCTTACTAGGAATGCCTGTAGGGTAGCTAGTTGCTCTGTAATAATACACTGTCTGTATTCTTTTCATTTACTCTGCATGAATTTGTATCTCTACTGTCTCTATGCTGGCTGTCTCATTGGGTAAGAAAGATCAAGTAAGGCTAATTGAAACCAAACACATGCAGTATGTGCATCATACTGGCAATCAGTTTCAATAGTGAGAAGACCACCAAAAAAAGAAAAGAACACCAAATGGAATCCAGAGTGTTTTTGTGCAGGACACAGTGAGACTAGTCAGTTCTCAGAGAGAGTGGCTGACCAGGCCCAGTCTGGGCGGGCTTTAATTCAATCTGGGTTTAGTGGAGCCAAAAGGGCCTTGCCCGTCTCAGACACTTAATTACAACCCCCAAGAATGTTTGCTTTGCATTCTGGGCCAACGGTGTCAGTGGCAGCCGAGCGTTGCAGCCCCTACTCACTTCCTCCTCGATCTCTGCCAAGGATTTGATCGTAATGCCCATTAAATTGACTCGCTGCATCTGAAATCAAAAGCAGAGAGAGAAAAAAACAAGAAACACGGCGTTAGGCACATGGCTAAGTAAGCATGCTTAAAATCTTTAATCCTCTCCCTCTCTGTTTCAATACAAAAGGTGATATAGTGACAGCCGCCGCCAGCCAGCCAAATGGACTGCATTGAGCCAGCTCTGCCTGGCTGCATGCATTCATCACTCAGTCTACACTGGAAGAGAAGAGAGGAGAGGAGAGTGCAGGAAGCTGTGTAGAACTGACTGGGGATCAGATCCTGGAGAAGGAAGAATACAGGCTACAATACAATTGAGGTATGTCCTCAATTGAAAAGTGGATGGATAAAAGCTACGTGTAGAGAGCACTTTGTACCTCACAATTTAACGAACTAGAGGCGATGAAAAGAAAAAGGCTTTTTAGTTAGCACAATTCAAAAGCTTTGTGTAAACACTCACTTCTTCAGGGGTTCTTGCAAATTTCTCAGAGATTGTGAAGGGCACATCATCCATTGCTGAAAAGAGAAAATAAAATGTTGAGTGGAAACATAAGAGAATAAAAACATGACAACATGTTTCATACATTTCATACAAAACCAATCATTCCAAAACCTTCATACTGAGTATCTCATCCTGGCTAAGTGTAAATAAAATAATTGAAGACCAGCTCCCCTCAATCCCCCTCCCACCCAACCCTTCCTCAATAGCTTGAAGATGAAAGGTTTTTTATTCTCCACTGTACTTGAGTACCTCCACCCACCCCCTTCCCTCCTTCCCCCAAAACCATCGCCAGCCCGTCTCCTCTTTAATTACTCTTGATTATTCCTGATTCTGTCTTGTCAGAGAGATGTTCCACTCCAAAACAAAGACACTCGCGCAGAAAAAGGGGAAAGAAGTGAGACAAAACATTCACCGGATACTGATTTGCATGAAAATAAGCCACAGTGTTTGGCAGGCAAAAAGTGGATTGAAATGAGGACTTGCCAAGAGCGTGGTAGTGTAATTAGCATTTGACCAAACAAACGAGCTTCAACAGAGCTATAATTAAGCAGGCCTGTAATTAAGTGTATGCCCTTTATCATAATGATCATGGTTAAAATGGTGTGATGGCTGCCAGTTGATTATTAATGGTGCAACCCCATACTGTACGCAGCCTGCAAAGGAATCAGAGTGTCACTACTGTCAGGCTAGAGAGCAGCCCTTTGTTTATAAAATACATTAGGGCCCAAATTAACGCAGGGTGACAGGGGACACAAAGGCTCTCGTTCCTTTCCAGACGAGAGGTGGTGACTAACTGCCGCTGCTCGGCTACACCAAATCACGAAGCACACAACTTCTAGCTCCCCTCTCTCTTTCTCTCTGAGGGGCCACAAATATCAATTGGCCAACCTTCCAACTGGTGTTATTTTACCCATAGTCCATCAGCCTGCTGGCACAGGAAAAGGAACTCAGAAATAAATGTAACCAAATGCTTCTCATGAGTCACTGTTTTGGATCTGATATTAGTCTGGAGAATACAACTTAATAACAGTATTTCAAACAATGTCATTTGAATGTTCCTTCATTCTGACACTTATGACTGCCTTTTTGTGTACCTCAACAGTAGGGATCCATTATACCGTACTTTCCACCCATAAATGTGATTTTTACTGCTACAATGAGGTCTTTGTAATCTACCCGTGACCTCACATAATGTAATGGCTACAGAGCTCTGAGGAAAATACATTGAATATCAGCCCTACCTAAAACCCACCATCACCATTACAAACCACTACTGGTAATCTACACTATGAGTTAGGACAGATGAGAGAATAGCCTTTGGCCACCATTTACCATCACCCTAAAGCCATTCAGAAAGCCAGCCCTGGCATGTGTGCTTCAACCCGCTCAGAGGAGGACTATTTAGCAGCAGTGCTAGCTGAAGGGCTATCTGCAGCAGCAGGGCTGGGTGATTGGGTGGATATGATGGCTTGTTTAAGCCCATAAAAACAAGTGAATAAACATGTGCTACTGTGTCACTGGGAGCAAAGAGGTAGGCGGGCGGGGGAATATATTAGAATCAATACCCAGCAATGGGAAGTGCAGATTGCACCCTGTTGATGGATCTGTGTGTAACAGACAGATTAATCTAGAGCTGAAGGCTGGGGTGCTTCTTTGTTGTTCAAGGATTACATTTTAAATCAGATCTCACTTAGTATCTCCCCACCATGAGGAACTGGAGGGTCCATCTCACACCCAGACCAACGGAGGAACTTGGAGACGATTTTACTGGGCGAGAAATTGATAATTTACCAGGCACACGTACATACAGTAGTGGAAAGTCCTGAAGTAATGTTAGTCCAATCTCCTGGTTGAAACACTCCCAGTCTAAAGCATTCATTACCTACTCAAATGGCCAGGGCTAGAGTCTGTCAGAGCAATGAATCAAGTTCCAGCAATTTGTGTGAGAAAAACAAATATTTGACCATTGGTCATGTGGTCCAATCTCTATTTGTGTAAATGGTGTAGTAAAAATGTGCGCGTTGTAGAGTGATTGTGTATTTGGTATGACATTTTCTATCAAATCAGAGTCCATACATGTGCTCTAATTATGACTCCCTAATGAATATGATGATGGTTATGATAGTGATCATGACGATAACAACAATGATGATGATGGTGGTGTTAGCGAGTAAGGGCCCTGTGGCCTGACTGATGGTAGTGTAAAGAACGGAGTCAGCACGGGCCCAGAGTGGATCACTGGCTTATTAATGGCTCTATCAGGTGAGATGAGGAATGGCTGCATTGTCATCTCCAGCCCCTGGGCGCAGACGAATGGCTGTTTCAGGACGGGATGGGCTCCCTCGTCTGCTGCGCAGAGCACCAATCCCTCACAGTTTTGTAGTTGGACGCGCTGTCACTGTGGACTACAGCTTCAGTCCCGCTATGACCGGTACACAGGACTATAACGCACACAGACACATGTACACACACACATGCACTCACGCATGCACACACACACACACATTTATACAGGGTAATGCTCAGACATTGACTGATTGAGGACTGTGTGGGTGATCGAGCATACCTCACATTACCTGAACCACAACTCTTAATTAACAATGGAAGAATGTTAAATAACTTTTCTTTCATGCTTCACTAATTCAACGTACCTGCACTGATCTGTGTCCACTATAATTACTCAGGTGAATCAAACTGACTCCAGGATCAGCTGGAAAAGTACTGAATATTTACTCTAATACAGTCTTACATGCATATGTATTTTTAAAGTGGCCATATGAATCAGTAATGTTTGGGTTACTGTGACTAAGACTGTGGTACTTCTGCTGAGATCCAGTGAGGGGAAAGCAGAAGCCGAGTATGAGAAATTTGACGTAAAAAAAGAACCAGACTGAACCGTTCCCGTTGGCCAAAATCTATCACAGACTCAGTTTTGAAGTTATTACGGGAGTTTCCAGTTTCCATCTAAGCACTTCCCTGTAAAGACATGATATTAACTGTTTATTGCGCCTTGAGGATTGATGCATCTACTATATATATATTTTTTACAATAGAAACTTTGTGCACAACCACACCAGTGTCCAACTCCAAATACTTTAATCTAGGTTCCTTGCCAGTGTCTCTGCCTCATTTAAGGTAAACGGAGTTTGGATCCACATAGATCAAGAGGAGGAGGACCTCTTCTGCCCACTCACAGCCCTCACCCCGACTAGACACTGACATGAGAAATAGTGGCCAGTCCTGACAGCATCTCTGAGACAGATTGTAGTTTATTTTGTCGCCCGGGCATACCATCTGTGCCATTCCAATAGAGGCTGTTTTCTCAGGCTGCTGTAGGAGAGAGGGCACGAGGCGCAGGGTCCCTCAGTAGCTCTGCAGCCGCGGCAGGTCATTAGTCAAATTGCCTAATGAGAGAGAATACAAATTGCCCCCTACCCTGACAGGAGGTGTCAGAGCTCCTGACCCGTGCTATGAGAACAGATGATCGCGCGTTGCTATTTTCAGATGATTTTAATGACTGTGGCTCTATGATTTCCATTCTTTTCCCCCTATCTTTTTTTAAATTCCAGCAGACAGAATGGGAGTTTGGGGGGGAAAATCCTATGAAGATTCTGAAAATGTCCCATTGAAAAGCAAAAAAGTGTTACTTTTAATGATTACAGCAAATGAAAAAAGGGTTGCTGGGGATGACAACTGAATATATTAACTTTATTCATATCCTTTTTCACAAGCGTTACAATTGAGACGTTATTCAAATGATATTCAGGATATATTTTACAACAGGTTCATTTTGGACATTGGACTCTATACTTTTACTAATGTAGCACAGTAACCCTAGTTAGATTGATGCAGTCACCAAAAATAGATACCAAAACAATATTTATGAAATGGAGGCAATTGTAAAATGCCAACACCAATACTGAAAAGAGTGATTTAAATGGTTTTAAGACACACTGCTAGTCCCAGATAGCTTGGAGGGCATGATTCTCAGTGCAGCTAATCATTTGTACCGGTGGATTATATGGGTGTCTCTGTAGACTCCTCAGGGGCAGCAGTGGGGCTGCTAAACACCCAGGTTTACACAGAGAAAGAGAGGAGGGAAAGCGGAGGAGTATTTAGCAAGGAGGGAGTAGAGTTATTTTTCCATCTGTGTGACAAGCAGCCCTTGAAATCTAGTTCTGGGTTGGGAGCCAGGAGGCAGTCCCAGTCGGGCGCTGGTCCATCAGTCTTCCAGAAAGTGGGCACACCTACAGTGAGTTGGCCATAAACACTACGGCACAACAGTGGATATTTGGAGCTCCACAGTCTAATTTCACATAATTTCTTCTATTTGAGGGCCCATATTTTTCTCTGTCTGTTATGAACATTAAATGCATATGATGATACAACAGACACCTACAATTCTATAAAAGGGCGGCTATAGCATAATGATCAATCATGCATAGAGAACTTATCTGGTCGCACATTCTATTTGTAAAATGTTATTTGTATTGTGCTACATGCTATTTGTATTGTGCTACATGCTATTTGTATTGTGCTACATGCTATTTGTATTGTGCTACATGCTATTTGTATTGTGCTACATGCTATTTGTATTGTGCTACATGCTATTTGTATTGTGCTACATGCTATTTGTATTGTGCTACATGTTATTTGTATTGTGCTACATGCTATTTGTATTGTGCTACATGCTATTTGTATTGTGCTACATGCTATTTGTATTGTGCTACGTGCTATTTGTATTGTGCTACGTGCTATTTGTATTGTGCTACGTGCTATTTGTATTGTGCTACGTGCTATTTGTATTGTGCTACGTGCTATTTGTATTGTGCTACGTGCTATTTGTATTGTGCTACGTGCTATTTGTATTGTGCTACGTGCTATTTGCATTGTGCTACGTGCTATTTGCATTGTGCTACGTGCTATTTGCATTGTGCTACGTGCTATTTGCATTGTGCTACGTGCTATTTGCATTGTGCTACGTGCTATTTGCATTGTGCTACGTGCTATTTGCATTGTGCTACATGCTATTTGTATTGTATTTTGGGGGCTCCCGAGGGGCACAGTGGTCTAAGACACTGCATCTCAATGCTAGAAGCATCACTACAGACACTGGTTCGATTCCAGGCTGTATCACAACCGGAAATGATTGGGAGTCCCATAGGGCGGTGCACAATTGGCCCAGCGTCGTCCAGGTTAGGGTTTGGCCGGGGTAGGCCGTCATTGTAAATAAGAATTTGTTCTAAACTGACTTGCCTAGTTAAATAAAATGTAAAAATGATGCTATTGTGCTCTGTAATTGCAAAGTCAACAAAGTCAAACATCCCTTTCAAAGTTTCAAAACTCCAATGTAGGCTAACCACGATGATCACTTAGCACAAGTCTGGGAATTGAATAAACATCCGAACTTGATAAGCAGTACATTGTCTTTAAAGACTTAACAGTGGCACCAGCATTGAGCCCCAGCTGTGGTTACTGGTAAATGTGCAGCAGAATCTGTGTATGAATGGGGTACGCCTCTCTGGACAAGTGTTAAAGCTGGCAGAGGGCTGACAGTAAATTGCTTGCGCCGGATGGGACACAGCAGAAGGCACAATTACACAAATCCCCTCTTAATTAGCGGTTCTGTGGGCAAACTAACCTGTAATGATGCAAGGGATGTGGTGAGCCCCAAAAAAACTAACTAGGAAAACTCCAGAATACTGGTGAGAGGGTCACATGGCCATGTGCCTTCTGAAGAGGATCAGAGAGTGACGTGTGATCCGTTGTGATCAAAGCAGCTGTACACTATGGTAAGGGATGGTCCCCATGCTGCCCTGCTCCCCCCCCCAGCTCCTAGCACTCTCTGAGCTCCTTGCCCTCTGGACTGAG
Organism: Salvelinus fontinalis; assembly: GCF_029448725.1. Taxonomy (NCBI): domain Eukaryota; kingdom Metazoa; phylum Chordata; class Actinopteri; order Salmoniformes; family Salmonidae; genus Salvelinus; species Salvelinus fontinalis. The sequence goes on from NC_074692.1 coordinate 14,891,187, forward strand.
GGCAGAGCAGCAAGTCCTGCGAGGTTGTGGGTGGCGTTATTAAGTTTTCGATGCTCACAGTACCAGGCAATGTAAAGTGGCACCTCACATGGTGAGTAATGAGCTGTGCCAGGGCGGAAGCAGGAGGGATGACAGCCAGAGAGGCTTCCTTGGCAGCCACTAAGCTGGGCCTCAACCAATTCATCATCCGCCTAAACCAATCCACCAATGCCGCGACGCCATTTGTCATTAATTATGCTAATAAACACACCATTACTCTCCTGGTGAAACAGGCAACGGTTATTAGTTAAGGCCTTTCGGATAGGTTGACACATTGAGGCATGTTTGTACACATCAACGTGTACACCCTTAGAAAAAAAGGTGCTGTCTAGAACCTAAAAGCGTTCTACGGCTGTCCCCATAGGAGAACCCTTTTTGGTTCCATGTAGAATCCTTTTCCACAGAGGGATCTACATGGAACTCAAAATGATTATACCCGGAACCAAAAAGAGTTCTACCTAGAACCAAAAAGGGGTCTACCCGGACCAAAAAGGGTTCTACCCAGACCAAAAAGGGTTCTACCCGGACCAAAAAGGGTTCTACCCGGAACCAAAAAGGGTTCTACCCGGAACCAAAAAGGGTTCTACCTGGAACCAAAAATGGTTATATTATGGGGACAGCTGAAGATCCCTTTTAGAACCCTTTTTTTCTAATACTTTAGGTCAGTATACTGTATGTGGGTGAGTAGGCCTATAGTGTTTCAAGTTGGAGAGACAAAACAATTGATTCAGTTGAAATGTTACAATAAGTGAGTGCATGGTTCACCTAAAAAGAGACTTACTGATTTTCATTAAATCATAAGGAAAAAAATTCTTAAACAGGCTCTTTGCTATGCTCACAAACATAATGACTCCATCTTTGTAAAAAGGGCGATTGTTTTAACATTTCTAAAGCATACTTCATAGGTCCTCTTAGAGAACCAGTCTGAGCAGAACTATTTAATATAGCTTCTGGGAGCCCCAGATGCCCTTTTCCAAAACTACTTCATTTCCAGAATCTCAATGTGCTTTTTACATCACACTACAGTATGTATTATGAGATCATTAATTACAAACTTAACAAGTCAGCAGAGCCATTAAAAGATCTTTAAGGCATATTTGTCCATAAATCTCCTTAAACTATATTTAATGACTGGATTTTGGGGAAATATTTTTTATCAAGTTCTAATTAGATGTGTGATAACAAACCCTGCTGTACATGGAGGGAATGAGGGAGCTGTGACAGGCCATCCATTGATGGTCTCCATGTCTGGCCACTGAGAATAATGGAGCACTGCTTTTATTCCAGGGAAGAATAGACAGCAATGAGGGATGTGAGTCCAGTCTGGTCTGCTAATGCAAAGCTATTCAAAGTCACTTATTTGAGTCTAATGGGGTTCTGAAAGATTGTATTCATATAGTTTGTTGGTAAATATATGAATATGCTTAAATGTATGGCCTTTTGAAATTAGCAGATTAATTAAACAGAAACAATTTGTATTAGCTATCTAGGTAAAATGTGTTGACAAAAGAAAATAGTTGTAATATTCAAGATACTGATAACCAAAATGGTAAAATTATCACCATCTTTTGGGGATGTTCACTGTGTGCGTAACCATGCTTAAGCACTCTCTTGCTTCTCTCTCCACACTGACCATAAGAATAAATCATTAATGGGTTTTAGAGAAGACACGTCACAGTTTTTCATGCCTTGATGCAAGCCGAACCCTCTGGCTTTGTTTCAGACATTTAGAAAGTTTTATCGTACAGGAATTGCATACTTCAAATCTTGTATCATCTAAATTAAAACACAGCAGTAAATCTGCCCAATACCTCCCCCCATTAAATATCCACGCAAGATTAATTTGGCTCAATTTACTTGATCCAGGATCCTTTGGATGGATGCCTTACATGAGGAAAACACCACTCTGATTAGTGTTTTAATGACCCACCAGAGGTGCCACAAGGCCATTGAATAATAAAAACCTGCCAATGACTTTTGTGTCACTAGGCAGAGGTTGTTTTTTAATCCCTCAGCCTAAAGAATGTTGTTATTATAAAATATAACCACACTGGTGCAGAGGCTGTGGAGATACATCATAGCGGGTTGAGATTACAGTTGGAGATTAGCGGGGCTGAACTCCTCCCTCTGCAGAGGCTAGCCTGCAAGCCCAGCACCACAGAGGGAGATAAGATGGAACTTTTGTTTGAGACCTGATGAGAAGCCTCTTAATGAAAGTGCTGGGCCAAAAATAATCTTTTTTCTCAATGTTAGTCAATCAAAAAATGCTGTAGTTGGAGAAAAAGAGGAGAAAGAAAGTAATTTTGTATAATCAGTGAGCACCATCTGGAACAATTAACTGAATTCCACAAAACCCATAGGATCAGTCATATTGGCTTATTAAAGATCCGGAATTATACAAGTAATAAATCCTTGGAAAAACGAAGCGTAGACCCCTGCCTGTCACGACTATTTTAACTTCAAATACAGTGGAATGCTTGATAAGGCTGAAAAGAGGAGATTAATATATGCAAATTATGTCGAGCATTTAAAAGCCCCCCAACAACTGTCTCTTATTACGGGGCTTTATGTTTTATTCATACACCAACTCACCTGTCATTTCATAAGATATAATATTATGAGGGTATTATTAAACAGCGTAAAGTGGCGCTTTAATTGGAAAGCCCCATTGCATTTTCCAGATGCACAAAGTTTAATAAGGATTCTAATATCGTTCCGGAAAATCAAAAATCATTGTCATCCTTCTGCCATTATATTTTGCAAACCCAAGTTAATTTTGAATCTTCCTTTTTTCTTTCTCCTCCAATGGATGAACTGTCTCCCGTCAGTTAATTAAACTTCTTTTAATGGATTGGGAAATAATTGCACTCCATATTACGTTATATCTGGGCCAATGTCAGGATTTTATGATTAATGTAATAGATATGTTAATGTATTACTTTTTATCACTAGGATGTCTGCTAAATATGACATGCTGTTCAATGGATACACAATAAAGCAAATAGTATATGAACTCCATTCAAAACACCATCTTTTTATGCTATATAGTGAAGTAAAGGGAAATAAAACAGTACTTCTAATTATGTAAATTAATAGAATACTATATACCAGGGGTATTCAACTCTTACACTACAAGGTCCGGGGCCTGCTGGTTTTCTGTTCTACCTGATAATTAATTGCACACAACGGGTGTCCCAGGTCTAAATCAGTCCCTGATTAGAAGGAAACAATGAAACAAGATGCAGTGGAACTGGCTTCGAGGTCCAGAGTTGAGTTTGAAGGCTAAATACCTTTGAAGATGCATTTTGTTACAATACAATACATTTCCTAACACATTTCCTAAATGCACATTTCATTATAATTACATGCACCAGGAATAACTTGCTCCCCTGTCAATAGTATAGGAAATAATTGGCAAAGAAACTTGCCTTGGATCAAAGAGATACAGGTGAAATAAACAAAAGGTTGGGGCTGTTGTGAAAACTTCATCTCTGTCAAAATGAGCTTGAACTGTCAAGTGAGAGAAGCTTGAAAAATCTATATGAATTAGTTTTAATATTCTGGTTATAAATGTCAAAGCGCCCGCACATCACATCTCCACATAAAGTGACTGAAGATGACAGATTTCCCAGACATGTTGCCTCTCCTCCCCTCTCGTTCTTTTTTTTTGTGTTGGGTTTTTGTTTTGTTGGGAAGTGACGGAGGGTTTAATCAAGAAAGCAGGCAATTCATCAATCCTAAAGAAGGCTCCTGTACAACCCTGACAGAGCGCACATGGTTTTAGACCAACGTGAACCTGGCCAGCTGTCAACACACCACACACACCGCGCAGCTCACAATTAACACAAACCTGTCGTCTGCTCCGACCCCACACTTGGTCTGCAGGTCGTCACACTGTTAACGAAGGAGGAAAGATACTGCCTCTCACAATCTAAATGTGTGGCTGGAAGGCTCTCTTTTCAAGACAAATGAAGCTGAAAGAGAAAGTCTTTGTACAGTATGACTGGGAAGATGAACCCCTCTCTTCAAACCCCACAAAGTGATTCAAAAAGAGAGCAGGGCTGGAGATTTTGTGACATGGTGATAAAAGAGCAGACACCAACGACATTCGTATGATTATAGAGCACAGCCTCTATTGATAAATGATGATTGCTGGCAGTGTACTGAATCTCTATGGTTCTTATTGTCACTCAAACACTGTCCTAACAGAGGTATAACACATGGAAGGCCACAGACCAGACCAATGTAGGTTAGCAGGTACTGTAGATAGTTATTACAAATAGTAACATTATCATTCTAAATAACATAGAACAAAAATTATCCCTAAATCAGTAATTATATGTTATGAACTTTGTGTGAGATCATATAATAGTGGACTGGTAGACTTGACTATCGTTAAAAGCTTGTAAGGACACGGTCAGTGTGTGACAGGGATAACTGGGATGATAAGTGCATGCCACAGCCCCGCTATCTCGCCACTGTGGAACAAGAGGAATCCTCACCACATGGTGTCTCTCTCCAGCTGGATAAAACCTGCCTGCTCTACTCTCCACACTCCTCGTCTGGAGAAGCACCACCCCACACTACGGTGTTTCAGCAAGTTCTGACTCCATAGACTAAGCCAAGTTTAAACTAAGTTCCAGTCCAGATCAATTTCATTCCACTTTCCACTCTATTATTACTAAAAGAGCATTCAGTTTGCATTTCTCCTACAGCAGAAAACTGCAGGTAAATGTGAGCGTGGCATGTGATGAATCATATTTGACAGCTGTTAAACGTTCTCTTGAGTGTAATGCTGAGCTCCTCTGGGAAGCACTGTTCATTCTTTCAGATAAGCACAGCTCTTTACACGTCTGTGATAAAAGACATGGAATGTGTGCATAGATCAATTACCAAAGGAGCAATCTACACGTTGGTGGAGATTAAATACTTTTATAACAACATATGGCTAGAAATATTAAAACACCTTGATTCTGCAATGAATAGAAGTGATAGGAATTTAAGTCAGCTCACTGGGGGTCAGATTGGAGCACAGTGAGAGAGATAAACTGATTTAGTTCAGAGCCTTTGCAAGACGCCTTACCATACTGTATAATTTGCACAATCCATATCATACACAGTGAGACTCCCTAAGTGTAGTTGAGTTTGGTGCAGTAAAGATACAGTTTACCTGATATGGTATAGAGACCGGAGCTCTCTGTGTCAGGCCTGCTTGTGCTCCTCCTGTAGGTGCTGGTGGGGAGCGCTGCAGGTATTTGCCTGGAGGAGATAAAGCACCATGTCACGTCAGACAAGTGGACCACAACATTGAAGGTGACATGTTCTCTGAGATCTGGAGAAGAACGCCAAGGCGTGGATTCAGTGTCAGGAGGAAAAGGGGTTCACTGGGGCAGGATCTTACGATTCCAACCCCATCATCCCCATGACGACACCCCCACCGTCTTCAAGTCAGACAGCGCGTTGATCAGGACAAGACACACCTGACAGAAAAGGGGCTGGATATGGAGACATTAAATAAAAGCTAACCTGTACGTGAGCTGCCCAGGGGGTTTAGTAGGTCTTTAATGGTTTGGGTCTGGGATTAGGGCCTGGTTAGTGCTAAAGGAATATAAATGATATTACTCAAGGGAAGTCTGTTTTACCATACTACAGGCTTGCATTACAAAAAAACAGCATGCAATGCACTTCATGGGCAGTTGGAGCTAACAAACCGTATAAGATTGCAATCCTCATCAATCAAGCTATCATGAATTACACCCTGTGACTAAGCCCTACTGATCGATAAATCCACAGCAAGCGCAAATTATTTCTCAGCTTCAAGAGAGCTGCATAATGTGACTTTGAACATGCATTGAAGTTAAAATGAGTTTGTCCAGAACTCTGATATAGCGATAGGCTACAGTGTGTCCAAATGTAGGGTAATGCTGAGCAAGGTGTTCATGTAATATGGGAACTTTAAATACCCTTAGCTAGGGTCACAAGGATTCAAACAAATAACTCAAATACTGTAGTTGTGTATTGTCTGTATGTTTACGTATATTTGCCCATTTGCAGTTAGGACAAATCATCTTCAGGGGGCTAAAAAATTCATTTCCAAAAGACTAGCGACATATCTGCACATCCGCATATTCTGATGGCAACACTGCATGAGTTGTGGCCATTCTACATTTCTATCTCTTTTGATTAGATAAATAAATGCTATCATTTCTATCAAAAACAATAAAACAAACTCCCTGACAGGTTGTGGTATTTATGAGCTAAGGCTTGCAACTCAGATTTATTTGCCATGATAGGGTCGACTTTTCCCCTGTTCATTTACATCAGCATTTGGCCATCTTAAATCCAGGCCAATGGTGAATTTTTAAAAGGTTGGCATCAATCTTGTGGAACCGATTGCCACATTTAATGAAGACTTCCCTTACCTTGCAAAGGTTGACTCCAATGCTGAAAAGGGAAGGGACATGCCTCTCCAAGCAGTGAGACATTTCACAAACACTGATAAACTGAAGGGAGATTGTTTAGATGCTCTTTTGAAGAAATGCGCTTGAGCGGTTTGGTTCATGATATAGCATAGAACAATGAACCGATCCATTGAGATACACAAATGTAAATGAAGCATTCAGAGAAAACCTACTTTGAAACATCCATTTGCTCAAATATCATCAATTTGATAAGGTCAAAATGGAGATATGTTTAGGTGGCCTTTGAAAACTATTGTACTCAATATTGCATCTTTCCTGGTACAAAAACAAAGCACTTTATAATGAAATGATGGGTTGCCGCTAAATGAAATCAAGGGAAGATCAAACATTGCCATAGAATAGAGCATGGTTGAACCTCCCACACCAACAAACCTTCATGGACCAATGAAATGATCAGCAAACATAAAATCTACCAAAGAACTGTATTGAATGAAATCAGCAATTTGCTCACATAAAGTGCATCTTCTTGTTATAGTATAAAGTAAGGGGTCTAAGAGTTTCCATTTTCATATTAAACTTAAACCCCAAAGAACTGTCTTATTCCAAATTCTGGGATTTCTAGACATGATTTGTATACTGGATATAGGGTACCATGTGGCAAATCAAGTCTAATTCTTAAAATAAAAACATGGCAAGTGTATTGCTATGTAATCAACGGTAGCAGTTGGGCTCAGATTATGTTGGCCACTGGAGTTTTGACTACAATGAATCATCATTCTCGGCAACGAGAGGCATATTGACACTTGTTCCTAATTTGAATATTTAATTACAATGTAGTTCCTCATTAAATTACTGTAAAACTGGGAACATAGCCTGAAAGATTTAAACAATTACAACTTCACTCAGGAGCCCATTGGCCCAATAAAATCGATGCGGAATGTAATCACAAACACATATGCATAAAAGCCATATGCATAAATAACAACCTGATCCACTTTGAGCTGGCTCACATCTTCAAGTCAAAATGTTCTAAGTAAAACTAGAGTACTGCTGATTGCTTGATAAGATCAATTAGCTGTCTAAATCCTAATATCAATTTATGGTTTTATATATTTGTTCAGTGTGGTCGGAGATAGAATTGAGGTAAAAGAAAATGAAGCTGTCAATCTGAAAAGAAGAGGAGAACATCTGTTAGACAGTGGACAGACAAGTAGTAGTCTGCAGAGAGGCAAGACAAGGATAAAAAAATGATATCAGGGAAGAGCCTGAGCTGCCATAGAGGGAGTTGGGAGCGCTTGTTTTGACACTCATCCAGCCTCTTCCATGACAACATCTCCACACCTTCCTCAATATGCAGACAGTCCTGCTTTGCAGGGGCTGCTTTCTCACCCATCATTATCTTCCTTTAAGGTTTGTGTCAGGTGCTGAAAAGAATAGCTGCATGAATTCACAGGAAAATCTCTGAGCACACGGAGCGCATCAGGTTTCACTTGATGATTCTCTCGTTTGTGGCACCGTTCTGCATCCATTTGCTTGATTTGAGATATACATTTGCCAACTTTTTTAGGATTCCACAAAGTAAAGAAAAATAGTGCTTTCAGTAAGTTTGACGATGTCATTATGGCTGGGGGCTCTGTCAAAACAGCACACTCACAGACAATGATGGCCTCCCTCAAGAATATGGTACAGTGCTGGTTAGGCAGCGAGGAATGGGGACAGGTACAATGCCACCGCATAGCAGCTGGGACACTGTGGAAAGTGTCAAAAGCAGAGGAAAGGACAATATAAAAGCTAGAGGAGACTGCATGCATGTCAATCGTGGCAATCAATTATATTTCCTGACCCCCATCAGACAGTTACTTTATGAATAATGTTTTAAACCGCAAATCATACAAATATGGTCATGTTACGGTGTGGAAAAGATGATTGGCCTTAACATTTTTATCGTTAGGCCATTTGATTTAAAAAGTGTCCAGGTATACAGTACATCAGGCTATTATTCCAAGAGAAATGTAAAAAAAAACTTGATTATGCAGGAGAAAAAAGACATTGCAATATTAGCACAAGGCTAATTTATGCCACCAGTCCATCTAGAGGTCAGATATCAGCCTTAGCAATGACAGTTTTATCAGGAGAACAAATAGCAGCGTTGGAAAGGAGGAGCGTAGATGAAAGGAGAGGGGGCTGCTGTAGTGGATGCATTAAAAGTCTGACAGGACAGCACAGCTTTTCCACATAAGGGAGTCAGGAAGTGGCTGACTGGCTTCTCTCAAGATGGAAAGAGAGCTGAAGTGGTTGACACCAGGCCAAAGCAATAATTTAAAACGGGACATGGCAGCAAGTAAGGATGTTCCAGACGAAACTGATCAGAAAAAGTACATAACAGCTCTCTTCAGTTTAGCTAAAGGCTCAGGTTATTCAAAACAAGGCCTGTCTGCTTGTTCTTGGATGCTATTATGGCACTCACTGAAGTGGAGGCCAAGCACGTGCAGGGGATGGTCATACGATATTATTCTTCTAAACAAATTAATTGGTTGTACAAATCAAATGAAAATGGAGGAAAACCACTCAGAATTCAGTACCAAAGTACACTAACTTTGACCTAGATGCTGACAGCTTTAAATGCTGACAAAAGTTTAAGTGGCTTAGTGGTTTAAGTCAGAGCACAACTCTAATAAGCTCACATTGCCTGGGGCAACCTAACATTTGTAAGGGATCACCAGCATTCAAAATTACAAGGGTCATAAAAAATGTACACAAAATTGACTGCGTTTAAAACATATTTTCCACTGACTGTGAAAGGCACTTACATTTAAGGGGTGCCGTTCTCAAACGGCCATAAAGTTGTTATAGATAGCCCCAAGACAGCACAGTGTACAGGAGGGAATTCTCAGACGCTGAACATGGATGAGGAAAGAGTTCAAGTGATGCAAACAAGTTTTCAGAATGACAGTTACCAGATACTAACTGCCGGTGTAGTTCAAAAACATGGACATACTTATTTTGGCTGATTGAATCAAACATCGCTCATATGACACTGAGCACACACTGGTTGAATCAAATCAAATGTTATTAGTCACACGCGCCGAATACAACAGGTGTAGACCTTAAAGTGAAATCAAAGTTGTTAACACGTCATTTCAATGACGTTGCTTTGAACTAACATGGAATAGACGTTGAATTGACATCTGTGCCCAGTGGGATGCCTCATAAACACTCCAGAAATATTGCAATGTATGGTAGCACAAGGTACTCAGTGTAATGAAAGTGTGGCCATTCCATGTGTTGGTTGTTTATCTGTCTATAACGAGGAGTCTGGAGCAGCCAACAAAGAACATGCCAGCAATATTCACTTCATAAAATGGCATTGTCTACCTTGGCTGGCGATAGTTTCTTATTCAGTATATCATCTTGCTCCTATGTGTCTGTGCATTGTGGATGGAAAGGAACTAAAGGGAAGGCTCTCAAGCTGTGACATGAATTTGTTAATGTTAATACAAAAACATGAGCCTGTGATCTCAGCAGGCATCAGAAGGGGGTTTGTTGCTTCGAGGTGCAATTTATTCTTACCCCCAACGCCTCAGTGACTTGAAAGTGGGCTTCAAAAGAGCTAAGGATTACTGGTAACAGTTGAGAGGGTACACGGCCTAGGCTTTCTCCATCGTTTCGAGACATCAAACATTATTAACTATCTGCTCCCCAAATATTCGCGATTCACACAACTCTGATTTGTACGTCTCTCCTCTCAAATCATAGTTTGCGCACTTCATACCTTGCCTTTAAATCAAACAGCTTTCTCTCATCACCAGTAGCCATATGAACAGTCTCACCTTTGAATAGCACTCCATCAGTCTGGCCACCTTCACTCTGACCTCTGCTGTGGAGTGGAGTAGTCTTCATACTGCTCTCCACATTGAGCCTCGAACATTCCAGGAGCGGCACTCCAAGCCGGCAAGCCCATCGATACCCCTGCCATGCCCCCCTCTCCACCGCCATTCAAAAGGAATCTTGATTGTTTACATACAATTTGCTCTGGAAATCCCCAGTACTTCATTGCAATAAATAATTAGGCTGTTGGATCTGGCCCCAGTACAAAGGCCTGCTCCTTCTCTGTGGGCCCCAGGCAGGGCAGACAGAGCAGCTGAGGATGGGGGTACGGTACAGCAACAGTATGGCATGGTGGAGCTCTCTGCACTACCTGCCTCTGTCTTCCCCTCCCTTCCTCTGCAGCTGTTTCTCTCTTTCTCTCTCCAGGCTACGTTTCTTCCCCTTTGTCTGCACAGTACAACAGCACTAATGTCACCACAGTCAGAGAGCGAACAGGCTCTCCAACTTGAGACAGAGACCAAATAGCAGGAGTTCAGCCCTCGTTGAACTTATGTTCCCATTCAGGGGATCCTGTCTAGTTTCCCTTTCTCTCCAGTACTCCTTCACTGCTTTCTCTGACCAGGCACAGCTATCAGAACATGTACTGTATGAGTACACTTGTGTGTAATAAACTACATCACTCAAGAGGTATTGACTGACTATTAGATCACAAACATACCTAACGGAACACAAAACGGACAAATCTGAACTTGGGACTCATGTTTCCAAATACTGTAAACACAAAACAATGGCATGGTCCTTAAGAACTAAAAGTTGAGAGAGAGGGTGTTGATGCTTGGTTATAAAAGTCTCATTAGGAACTTGGTATGTACCTTGTGGTGTTGGGCATTGAGTCGTAGATAGCGGTTTCGGTGGATGGATGCACATTTCCCGTTCGATACAAAATGTCCATATTGTTTAGCTCTCTGTAGAAACAAGAGTCACACACCAGTCAAATGGGAAATTAAACTCCTAAATTCATGAGCAACACTGTCTCAAGGACATTCCAAAAAGATTCCAAGACCAAATCCATTATTCTAATTCAATGACATAATTGATGAGAGTACAGCTCAAATATGATTGATAAACAGCAGACATGTGGATGATCGGAGCAGAAGACTGAGTGAGCACTTTGTTTCTCTTGCATACCTGTGGTGAAATGAGGTACTACTGACAGACTGTGCACTGTTTATGTCCAGGCAGGTGCCTCTAGCAGGCTGCAGGCAAAGTATGTTTTGAGAAGGGAAATAGGGATCCTGCTCATTGGAGACTATGCAAAATCAATGAAAACCTACTGCGCACGTTGCCACAGAACTGCATGTCAAAAAACAATGCTACGAGTGTCAGGTATTAAATACAATATTCCTTCTGCTTTTACAGGTCCGTCCACTCACCCAATACACGTGTAGTGTGGACGGGTGTGCTTGGACTTCCCCTGGATCTGGATGTCACACACAGCAGTCTCTGTGGCTAGGCGTAGGCCGAGCCTAATACACAGCCTCTTCTTCCTCAAGGCAGGCTCCTCTGACGGACAAGGAGAGAGACAGACCATATTAGGGATCATGAACAAGAGGCCAAATTCATCTCTTGGTCACGGCTATGCATAAAATAATGATATGAACTATAAACACACAGAATACTGCTAAGCACCGACAAAATCCAATAATGATAACTAGAAAACGAAAGACAAATGCTAACCCGTACAGTAGCCACAATATATGCTGCCAAATATGAATGTATTTTTTTACTGGATGTGCAGGGTAACATTTCATACATCACGTTAGATGTATACACTAAACATGGATTCACATAAAGTAATAAAACATTACATTAAACCATAACCCAACAACACATCATCTTTCTGTTCTTCATTCCATCTAGAAACATAACCATACTTGCCCATATTACTTCTGTGCCTCCCCCATTTATTTCCAACCACTGATAGAACGTGTAGAGTAAATGTGATGATAATAAAAATAATAAACATCTGTCCTCACTCACTCACCACACCACAATATTATTACATTTTCAAGGCCTGGATAGTGAGGGGGAATACATAGCACTCAAAGAGCACTAAAGCATTGGGGAATGCATTTCATTAATATTAGATAACCCCCATCCACTCGTCCTCTCCCCAAATAAATACATAAATAAATAAGCCCCTCATAAAGAAAAGCACAGCTCCAGCTGAGATAAACAATGACTCATGATTCTCTTCCCGTGTACCTCGAGGGCAAAATGTTTCTTTTATTCCCACAGACTATCATAAATTAAGCTAACCTGCACCCATAAAACATTCACTATCTCAAGCTAAGCTGCCCCAGAGGACTTCCACAGAGGCTGATTAAAGCAAAGTCAAAGCTAGTGAGGGGCCCGAAAAACCTTCAGAGGTACGGTTGTGGTTTAGGGGGAAATGCTTACTTACTGGTGTCTATTGTTTCTTGGATGGGTATGAAGCCCTCTGGTAGAGTGTCCTTTAAATCAATCAACCTCATGTCAAGGAGCACATCTGACGACTGGCTCTAATGTACAGGAAAACATTCAAAATGACATATGCACGTTTCAGATGTAATAGATTGTAAGAACCACTTCTTATTACAAAAGTGTAAGGGTTATTCCGTTTTTGTAGTGGTCTGAAAAGAAATTACAAAGACAACTGAATCAATGATTTCCTAAAAGCTTGGGAAGTCTCTAAAGAGAGGAGTTGACACGTTGGTGAAAGTAATTACTCCATAATAGCTTCTTTTAAAAATGAGAATGCATCTGTGAACTTGCAATCATTCTCAAGCCTTGGAGGGAAACAGCGGGGTTGTATGTGAGGCAGGCCGGATTGCCTGTTCATCAAAATTTGGTTAAAAACAATCAGGGACTGTTTAGTTGACATTTTCAAGCATGACTCTTCTCAGCCTCCCAGCCTCCAGTCATTATATTTCCATTTTTCACCGTAGTAAATTGCAATAATACACAGCGGCAATGGAGAGTGGGGTGACCGAGTCGTTACTTGGCGCGTCCGAAAATCTGGATTCCACTACTACTGTTGCCCAGCAGTCATCACCGTTAGAGAAATGTTGTATTGATTGTTTTTATTCTGACTTAGGGTGGAATATAGATGAATGTTATTACTATGCATGAAACCCTTTCTTCAGATGTTTTTTTCCCATCAGGACCTGACAAAAGGGCCATCTACCTCCAACCTAGAGTATAAATCACAAAGTATTTACTTCCTTCAACGTAATTCAGTGGCTAATTTTGCAGAATCTGTTTTTGTCACCGACAGTTACAGAGGGGGCTACATTGACTGGCAGACAAAATAGCCTTTGTTGATGGCTCTGTCATGTTTTATTTGTGCCAAAGTCTTTAAAACAGAGTGGACACACATTTTAAGATAATACACAGGAACATGGGCAAGGCTATTTGTGTGACACATACTAAACTGTGGACCAGACTGAGATCCGTTGCAGGCAGGCAGGCAGGCAGGCAGGCAGGCAGGCAGGCAGGCAGGCAGGCAGGCAGGCAGGCAGGCAGGCAGGCGTTGAGAGGTGCATTTACAAGGGCTGGCTTCAACCACTCTCACAAGGATTCTAATGGAACTATTTTCAGAATTAGTAGTAGTATCCAACCACAAATGATTGATTTGTCACGAGGATATGTCAGAGTGAACACAGAGAAATAATTCATTGCTTGCAAAAATGCTATTATGTCGACAAATGTGGGCATGAGGTAAAATCATAGTTTTATAAAAGAAAAGTGTGAGTTTGACAGTATAAAATGTTCTAAGGGTGGAGTCGAGTACTGTTCAATGGGGCATTCATTCAACTGATAAAGTGACCTCCTCTAACTCCAACCGCAAGGCTGTAAACTGAGACACTGACAGAAACTGTGGGAGGAACAAAGGTTGAAATGTCTGTCTAATCATTACAATCCTGTTGACATATTATCAGTCTTTTGGGCTGAAGTATGTACATGTACTGTATAGGTCCCAAATCATTGCTTGGTTAATGTAGGACCATTAACTTGATCAGTCAGATGAATGGAGTAAACCCATGTCATATATTTATCTGAATTTGTTCAAATTCTTTACGTTTAAGTTTCAAAATGATAACATAGTAAGCATAGTTAAACACTGTTACATTTTATGTAACTAATATGCCTTGATTAGATAAGCATTCACCCTCCTGAGTTAATGTTGGAAACACCTTTGGCAGCAATTAGGGTGTTGAGTCTTCTCTCTCTAAGAGATTTGCACCTGTATTGCGCAATATTTGCCCATTTTACTTTTCAAATTCTTAACACTTTGTCAAGGTGTTGGGGATCATGGGCTAGACAGCCATTTTCAAGTCTTGCCATAGAGTTTCAAGCAGATTTAAATCAAAGCTCAGGAACATTGTCTTCTTGGTAAGCAACTCCAGTGTAGATTTGGCCTTGTGTTTTAGGTTATTGTCCTGCTGGAGTGTTAATTCCTCTCCCAGTGTCTGTTGTAAAGCAGACTGAAGAAGGTTTTCCTCTAGTATGTTGCCTGTGTTTAGATCCATCCCGTTTATTTTTATCCTGAAAAACTTCCCAGTCTTTGCCAATGTCAAGCATACCCATAACATGATTCAGCCAACATCATGCTTGAAAATATGGAGAGTTCTACTCAGTGACGTGTTGCGTTGGATTTGCCCCAAACAAAGCTTCGCGTTTAGGCCAACAAGTTCATTCCTTTGCCATGTTTTCTTGCAGTATAACTTCAGTGCCTTTTGTTCTGTATATTATATTGTTCTTTTCAATTTGTCATTTAGGTCACAATTGTGGAGTAACTACAATGTTGTTGATTCATCCTCAGTTTTCTCCCATCACAGCCATTGAACACTGTAGCTGTTTTAAAATCACCATTGGCCTCACGGTGACATCCCTGAGGAGTTTCCTTCCTGTCCTGCAGCTCAATTCAGAAGGATGACTGTATCTTTGATGTGTCTGGGAGGTTTATACATCATCCACAGCATAGTTATTAACTTGACCATGCTTAAAGTGTTATGAAATGTCTGATTTGTTACCTATCTAGCAATCACTGCCCTTCTTTGGGAGGCTTTCGGAAAGCTCCCCGGTCTTTGTAGTTTAATCTGTGCCTGAAATTCAATACTTGACTATCATGTCAACCCCTATTATTTCACACAGAGTGAGTCCATGTAACTAATTACGTGATTTGTTAAGCAACATTTTACTCCTGAACTAATTTAGGCATGCCTGAACAAAGGCAGTGAATACTTATGCAACAACTATGTTTTAGTTATTTAATTTGTATTAATTTGTAAATATTTGCAGAATAATATTTTTAGCTTTGACGTTATGGAATATTTTGTGTAGATCAATGATGGATTTTTTTTTTTTTTAAATAAATGTCAATCCCACTTTGTAACGCAAGAAAGGTGAAGAAAAATCCAAGGGGGGGTGAATACTGATGATACCCAGTGTTTTCTATTTCATGGTCATTTATAAAATCTACTGTAGGCTTTATAGCAGGATAATTGGTGTTCTCTATTCTCAAATTTTAAGTGTAAAAAAAGACCATGAAAATTTGCCTACCAGTTGATATATAGAGAACGCTCAAGGAGAGCTCAATTAACAGAGAAGTTATTACTGTTATTTTAAATAGGTGCCCCATTTCCAACCATATTGAACTGGCCTTTTGAAGTGTAATTTCTTATAAAGGGAACAACATTTTTGATGTGTGCGTCATCTTTGAAGAATCACCGGGAGGTATCCAGATTCTCTACAGGGACAAGGTTAATTGGAAAAAGTGAAATAGTTTAAATAAAAGCTCATTGTAATACTATGAATAATCATAAATCTCCCTCTCTGGAGGACACAAGAACATCAACGATATAATCCTGGGAGCCCACCAAGATATCACACATCAATAATATAAATGCAATCATATAATCAAAGGTTCATATTGGTATTTACATTAATTTTAAAAAACAGACTTTTAAAATTCATTGAACATTATGGCACTTTCAATTATCAAAGTGCTGCACAGGAGAACGCTAGAGAGGGCAAACCAAGCAAACCAGTGCCAAAAAAGGTGTTAGGGATGAGGTGTTATTGCATGATGCATGGGGAAATTGAGAAGTTTACATTTCCACTTACATTATCTCTGGTGAAACAGAGGTAGCGGGTGACCTTGGATTTGAATAAGCCGTCCTTCCACAGGTCGGCGTCGGAACCATCTGTTGTTTGTGCAACCTACGTGAAAAAAGGAATAGAAAAACAACAAGGAGAAAGAACATGCATGAGGTGGGATAAAGTTAATGTATGTACGCTGTGAGCGTGTTGCTTTTTGCCTCTTCTCTTGCATCCTTCCTTAATTAACGGTCGCCTGCTCTAGCGCTCCATCTCATTAGTGCCCTGTGTGGGTAAAGATGGAGCCTTAGCCTCCAAATAGGTGGCTGAAAATATCATCCCCTGGAATAGGGCTGATTAAATAAAACCTGACAAAGATCTGCTCTAATAAGGAAAAGCAAAGTTCACTGTGCTCCTAAAAGATCCTGATGGGGATGGGGAGGTATTATTTGGAGGAAAAATAAAATAAGTGCCTGAATATGGCAACATAATGCACAAGAGCCCAGGCACATCATAGAAAAGGCTATGACGGACAGTGTGGGCAGCATATCTATAAGTGTGCATGCACTCAACAATGATAAAGCCAAAACTTCCCGCACATGAGTGAGTCAGACATTTCCCCATAGCTACCAGCAAACAAGCTTGGCTGAAACGTCATGTTACATTGACCATCGTCGGTAAATCACCAAAATGACTGCCAGACTTATTCTCAGAGAGGATCCTTTACAAAGACGATTCAATTTAATGAGGTTCATTCAAACAAAGAAGTTCTGGATCTCTGCCCCCACCCACACAAATTACCATCCTGACAATAATGATGAATGACCCTAGCAATTGGCTGTGGAAAACATGGCAGGGAGAGACTTATGCAAAACCACCAGTGACTAGAGGGAGGAGAGAGAGAGAGAGTGAACGAGAGAGAGTGCGAGAGAGAGAGAGTGTGAGAGAGAGAGAGAGAGCGGAAGAGAGAGAGAGAAAAAAATTGAAAGAGAGAGAAAGTGAGAGGGGGGGGGAGAAAAAGAGAGAGATGCAGGCATCTCAAGCGGGCTCAGTCCCATGAGGAGCCCATACATCACCAGAAGCCCCCACCTCCTTACAAGACAACCCGTCTTGGCCACTTTTTCCAGGTCAGTAGCCAGTGCATCCTGTCAGCGTAAACAAAGGGCTGGCTGTGTGAAACCCAAAGTCAAGCAAGGGAGTAACGAGGGCACAGCGCTCCTAGGAGGCACCTCAGGCGTCATCCTGCCACAGCTCCGGCAGCAGGGGGCGACGCGCCCAGAATGTGAATTGCCACCCGCAGAGCCGCAGAGGGAGAGGTAAAGGGGTAAAGTTTTGGTGGACTTACTCTCTATTTTCTTTTTAATATCTACTGTAATGTGGCTCCCATCTTCCAACAGAGCTCATTGCTGGAAGTGTTTCCGCTGCACGAAAAGTCTGAAGATCAGAGAAATCACAGGATCTGACTTTAAATCAATCTTTGAAATCTGATCTTGTCATTTAGATGTTCATGTACACATATCAAGTCGGCTGATTGACTGATATTTCCAACTGCCGATTCCCAAAATCTGTACAAATGAAAATGAATAAAATCTGTCATGGAATAGGTAAGTCTATTGGGAGTACTGGTATTTCCTATGACAGATCTCAAAAGACAGAGAATGTCATTGAGGTTATAATGAGAGAGAGCACTAAGAAGCAGATGAAAGGCTACTGCTACTAGGGATGGACATTTGAAATAGTGACATTTTAGGATATCCGGATAGTCAAAATACATTAAAAAAACACCCTTGACTTTCTTGACCAATCAAAATGACGTAAATGCACATCGCAGAGATAAACAGCGGACAGACTGCTCAATGAAGTGTTACAAAAACTACATTCAAAAGTTGTTGTTTTATTAAATTAAGAATATCAAATGTCATGGTATATCCTTGTAGGTCACAATGTCACAAGGATCATTTAAATTACATTTAGACAAAGCTTTTTGATTCTTAATATAGACCCAAACATTTTTTAGAAAAAAAACGAACTCACTGAAGTTATCAAATACTAACGTCCGTTCGAATATTTGATTAAACGATTAACCGTACCCATCTGAGGTTGGTAAACCGATTCAGCGGAGGCACTAGCCAATTACAGTGGGCTCAGATCTCAGGCTAGCGCCACACTCCTTCAAATAAACGTATGTTAATGTGTTCATGAGGGTAGCATGTTATAGGCTCAGGCAAATTTGAATTACACACAGCTTCCCTTTGCGGCCCTAAGTGTCTGTGTCACTGCCTGCTTAAGCTGTTTGATGTGGGGTGGCTGCTACAGCTTGAGCAATGCTCCTGATTCCTGTGGAACAGTGTTTGATCTGGGCCTGCTCTCTTGCGTAGGAACAACCTGTTCAAGTTCAGAGATGTGAGTGCACCGTAGTGGAGAGCAAAAGAGTTAATCAGCTCATTGATCTACGGCATAAAATGTATTTCTTAAAAGCAGTCATCGTTGAAGATGAATTCAGAAAAAGGAAGCAACAAAAGTAGGCCTAGAATTTGACATGAACAGTAAAAGAACATGACTAAAAATGGACATAAGCAGACGACCAAAGGGAAGCAACACCTCCACTCCCTTCTGTAACAACATAGAGATCTATCCTACTGAAGAAACCAAGCAGGAAGTCTCATTCTCATTCACTGGCATGTGGCATGCATGGAGTCCCAATGCCAGTATGCAAAGCACCGTCACAATGCCAACCCACCAACACCCACCAGAGATTACAACAGTTGGGCTGTGTGGGGTGGAGCAGGAAGAGAGAGAAGGGGATGAGAGGAAGGAAAAAGAAAAGAGAGAGGGTAGAGAAAGAAAAGGAACAGAGATCTGCCCTTGAGCCCACTTCAGGCTATATCACTGTGTTCGCTTTGTGCTTTGTTAAATTCACAAAACACATTCCTCTCTCCATCTCTCTCTCTCTCTCTCTAGCTCTCTCACTTCTCAATCTTTCACAAATACAAACATGGCTCCCACGGGCCAGTGATATCGCTGTCCCACTTTCCTCTCTCTCACAACCAGATTGTTCAAACTCGCTGGGGTGCCAAACAGCCGGCAACCCCTCTTTACTGTGAGAGTGTTCAACAAACATGGGGACACAGTGCCAGAACTGTGGGGGGCATCCACCAAGGGTTGTTAAACCATAGCCTCTGGTACGGCTGAAGGACTAATGGCAACAAATAAGCCTGCAGTAATCATCTCCATCATCAAAGTAAACTGCATGAATTAGTTAGTTATTCAATTCCGCTCACAAAAAACTTAACACTACTCACAAGTGCTAGCCAAGTACATGCCCAAGTGCTTCATGGCTACCCTCCAAAGACAATATTGTAGAATCCACAACAATACAACAATGTTATTAAGAACATGGTTTCAGGGCTGTCCCTAGCCTTTTGGGGGCCCTAAGAGGTGGCAAAACATTAGAGTGGCCGCCCTCTTGACGGTGGAGAGAAAAACATTTGAGTTCAATTCTATACATTTTGCCATGGGACGTAGAGAAAGTGTTGCCGTTTCAAAGTAAAATTTTTACATTGACATGTTTTAGCAGTTTTTAAGCTAATTTCCATTCTACACAATTCTACACATTTTGCTATGCCGAAGGCCATGTTAATATGATATCTGAGTGAGAATGACTAATCATCACTGTCAAACGCTCCCTAAAACACTTTCTAATCAACCTGGCCCGGGTATCCTGGAAGGATATTGACCTCATTCCGTCAGTAGAGGATGCCTGGTTATTCTTTAAAAGTGCTTTCCTCGCCATCTTAAATAAACATGCCCCATTCAAAAAATGTAGAACCAGGAACAGACATAGCCCTTGACCAGCACCTGGTTCACTCCAGACCTGACTGCCCTTGACCAGCACAAAAACATGTTGAGGCGTACTGCATTAGCATCGAATAGCCCCCGCGATATGCAACTTTTCAGGGAAGTTAGGAACCAATATACACAGGCAGTTAGGAAAGCAAAGGCTAGCTTTTTCAAACAGAAATGTGCATCCTGTAGCACAAACTCTCAAAAGTTCTGGGACACTGTAAAGTCCATGGAGAATAAGATCACCTCCTCCCAGCTGCCCACTGCACTGAGGTTAGGAAACACTGTCGCCACCAATAAATCCACGATAATTGAGAATTTCAAAAAGCATTTTTCTATGGCTGGCCATGCTTTCCACCTGTCTACCCCTACCCCGGTCAACAGCCCTGCACCCCCCTCAGCAACTTGCCCAAGCCTCCCCCATTTGTTCTGAAAGAGCTGCAAAATCTGGACCCATACAATCAGCCGGGCTAGACAATCTGGACACTCTCTTTCTAAAATTATCCGGCGCAATTGTTGCAACCCCTATTACTAGCCTGTTCAACCTCTCTTTCGTATCGTCTGAGATCCACAAAGATTGGAAAGCTGCCGTGGTCATCCCCCTCTTCAAAGAGGGAGACACTCTAGACTCAAACTGTTAAAGACCTATATCTATCCTACCCTGCCTTTCTAAGGTCTTCGAAAGCCAAGTTAACAAACAGATCACCGACCATTTCAAATCCCACCGTACCTTCTCCGCTATGCAATCTGGTTTCCGAGCTGGTCATAGGTGCACCTCAGCCACGCTCAAGGTCCTAAACGATATCATAACTGCCATCGATAAGAGACAATACTGTGCAGCTGTATTCATCGACCTGGCCAAGGCTTTCGACTCTGTCAATCACCACATTCTTATCTGCAGACTCAACAGCGTTGGTTTCTCAAATGACTGCCTCACCTGGTTCACCAGCTACTTCTCAGACAGAGTTCAGTGTGTCAAATCGGCGGGCCTGTTGTCCAGACCTCTGGCAGTCTCTATGGGGGTGCCACAGGGTTCAATTCTCGGGCCGACTCTTTTCTCTGTATACATCAATGATGTCGCTCTTGCTGCTGGTGATTCTCTGATCCACCTCTACGCAGACGACACCATTCTGTATACATCTGGCCCTTCTTTGGACATTGTGTTAACTAACCTCCAGACGGGCTTCAATGCCATACAACTCTCCTTCCGTGGCCTCCAACTGCTCTTAAATGCAAGTAAAACTAAATGCATGCTCTTCAACCGATCGCTGCCCGCACCCACCAGCCCATCCAGCGTCACTACTCTGGACGGTTCTGACTTAGAATATGTGGACAGCTACAAATACCTAGGTGTCTGGTTAGATTGTAAACTCTCCTTCCAGACTCACATTAAGCATCTCCAATTCAAAATTAAATCTAGAATGGGCTTCCAATTTTGCAACAAAGCATCCTTCACATGCTGCCAAACATACCCTTGTAAAACTGACTATCCTACCGATCCTCGACTTCGGCGATGTCATTTACAAAACAGCCTCCAACACTCTACTCAGCAAATTGGATACAGTCTATCACAGTGCCATCCGTTTTATCACCAAAACCCCATATACTACCCAACACCGCGACATGTATGCTCTCGTTGGCTGGTCCTCGCTTCATCCTCGTCGCCAAACCCACTGGCTCCAGGTCATCTATAAGTCTTTGCTAGGTAAAGCCCCACCTTATCTCAGCTCACTGGTCACTATAGCAGCACCCACCCGTAGCATGCGCTCCAGCAGGTATATTTCACTGGTCACCCCCAAAGCCAACTCCTCCTTTGGCCGCCTTTCCTTCCAGTTCTCTGCTGCCAATGACTGGAACAAATTGCAAAAATCACTGAAGCTGGAGACTCATATCTCCCTCTCTAACTTTAAGTACCAGCTGTCAGAGCAGCTCACAGATCACTGCACCTGTACATAGCCCATCTGTAAATAGCCCATCCAACCACCTCATCCACATACTGTTATTTATTTTTTTGCTCCTTTGCACCCCAGTATCTCTACTTGCACATTCATCTTCTACACATCTATCACACTCTATCGCTAAATTGTAATTATTTTGCCACTATGGCCTATTTATTGCCTTACAAGTTCTCATTTACAACTGCAACCTGGCCAAGATAAAGCAAAGCAGTACGACACAAACAACAACACAGAGTTACACATGGAATAAACAAACATACAGTCAATAACACAATAGAAAAGTCTATATACAGTGTGTGCAAATTAGGTAAGATAAGGGAGGTACACGACAACTCCGGCTTTGCTTTATCTTGGCCAGGTCGCAATTGTAAATGAGAACTTGTTCTCAACTGGCCTACCTGGTTAAATAAAGGTGAAATATATATATATTTTTAACCAACAAAATCAGTGGGGGTCCCCTGGAGGTCAGGGCCCCTGGGCACGTGCCCTGCATGCCCAGTCGGTAATTCCACCATGATTACAACCAGTTTAGATAGCTGGCTAGATTAATTTACCAATCTAAAAATGTTTAGCTTACATAGGCTAATTGAGGGACTGTCAGTGACTGATATATCAAGAGAAAAACTGCTGATGCACAACAAAATAAAAAAATTGCACCTTGTGTATTCTACTATTCTAACTCAAAACAGTAAGACCCTGACTGAGTTCCCCAAAAATTGAATATTAATAAAGACCTGCATGGTTTTGATTAATCACTGATTACAAAAAATATAGAATTTATACATAAATTATCATGCATAAATCATACTGCATCCACCTCACAACATATGCATAATGCAATTGATTTGCCTACAAATTAGGTAGAATTCAAAGTAAGTGGAAAATGCTGAGCGAAGTATGGTAAAATCCATTTACATTCCATGATAAGCTATATGCTTTTATTTAATAATGTATCCTCAGTCTAAAGGAGTGAATGATGAAAAAAGCTCTGAGAAGTTACTCACAACAGAGTATTCAGCAGGTGCCTTGCTTCGGCACGCCACCACGACAACTCCGGTGATGGGCTCTGAGGTCAGCTCTGGGAGAGCCTCACACTGTTCCTGTACCTCAGGCATCATGCTGGACCCTTGGAAAGACAGCAACGTTTACTTCAGGGCCTTACTGGGATACTAGTAATAGAAGTAGTAGTGCCTTCACTCCCTCACAAAATACCTTTTCAACACATGTGAACATCTGGGGGAAGAGGATTAGAATCTTAGCTTCTGAGTCAATAATCTTAATTTCCATGTATTGAACTATTTCAAAAACACTTTTCTCTCTCTTATATGGGTCTTTCCCATAGTGCTGCATGTAGTCTAATGCTGTACTTTCTGGACAGAAGATTTTGAGCAACAGCACAGCTCATATATTTTGGAGTAAAGCATACTACATCATGACTAAACCCATAAAGATGTTTATCTTGGCCAGAATGATAACTGTCGCCCAATATTGACTTCTGTCAGCTTCTTGGGATCCAAAAGAAAAAGTGGCCCCTGAGCTTTGCATCGAATGACAAGTGAGACCAGCATGACAAAAAGCAATTAATGGTGACCCAGTGAAGTCACCCAATAACAACTTAGATGGAGTGATCACATATTTGCAAGAAAATCCAGATCAATTGTTATCTATTCCTGTCTAAAGAAGCTATAGCGTAATGTGTATGCAAGGCTTTTACAAGGTTAAGTGGCTTTGCAGAGGTTCCTTTGCCATTTTATTAAATTATGTTTAAAGCATCCTAGTAGGGTAAGTGACACAGTTACTGCATTCCATCTAAATGTTTACTGAATTTATTTTAATTAAGTCTATTGAATTTGGTAGATTTAATACAGGAATAGCTATTTATTTAAGAAATGTTAGTTGGATGGACTTATTCATGAAAGAGATCCAGGATAGCAAATTAGTTTAGGGAGGGAGAATGTTAATTTGTGGACTAATCAATCTAGCTTTTCCTAACTGCAGCGTAGTGGTTGGAGGCAAACTGCCATTAAGCCACACTCTGTAAAATGTGCACATATCAAAGAGTCGGCCACCAACAAAACTGTAAACAATAGAGCAAATTCAATACGGCATCCCATCAAATTGTCACATGCAAATGCACTTGTGTGATGTAGACGGTCTGGGTTGGAACTAGGGCTAGCTGAGGAAATCTACACTCTCCATTTACAAGTACAAGGGAGTTGAGTAGCGATGAGTGTGGGCAGACTGGAGCTCTGACTACATCGAGTCGCTGTAAAATCTTAAACCCTTACCATGTACCTATTTTTGTCCCGTGTAAAGTCAGGCTTGTCTTTGTTTGATGAAATCCATATTTTCTTATGAATCTATCGTTAAATACGACCACCGAACGTTTCCTCGTTTCTGTTACTCTAAAAGGGCTCTAAAACGTAGATTACATAATGTAATCTGAGATTCAATCATGCGTATTCCCTCTGAATTGCCATATTAGAGAAACAGAAACAAGTACATGGTCTGTGGTTGAATTTGACAAAAGTGGATTAAAAAGTATGGATTTCCAATGTGGTCTCAGGGCAATTTGTATTATTCTGTATGTAAATCTGTGACACTCCATTTTACTGAGCAAAAATATAAATGCAACATGTAAAGTGTTGGTCGCATGTTTCATGAGCTGAAATGAAGATCCCAGAAATGTTTCTCCATTGCCAAGATTATTCATCCACCTGACAGGTGTGGCATATCAAGAAGCTGATTAAACAGCATGATCATTACACAGGTGCACCTTGTGCTGGGGGCAATAAAAGGCCACTCTAAAATGTGCAGCTTTGTCACACAGCACAGGGCCACAGATGTCTCAAGTTTTGAGGGAGTGTGCAATTGGCATGCCGACTGCAGGAATGTCGAACAGCGCTGTTGCCAGAGAATTTAATGTGAATTTCTCTACCGTAAGCCACCTCCAACATCGTTTTATAGAATTTGGCAGTACGTTCAACTGGCTTCACAACCACAGACTACGTGTAACCACGCCAGCCCAGGACATCCACATCCTGCGGGATCGTCTGAGACCAGCCACCCAGACAGCTGATGAAACTGTGGGTTTTCACAAATTAATCATTTCTGCACAAACTGTCAGAAACCGGCTCATCTGCCTACTCGTCATCCTCACCATGGTCTTGACCTGACTGCAGTTTGGCGTCGTAACCGATTTCAGTGGGCAAATGCTCACCTTCGATGGCCACTAGCACGCTGGAGAAGTATGCTCTTCGCGGATGAATCCTGGTTTCAACTGTACGGGGCAGATGGCAGACAGTGTGTATGTCAATGTTGTGAACAGAGTGCCCCAAGTTGGTAGTAGTGGGGTTATGGTATGGGCAGGCATAAGCTACAGACAACGAACACAATTGCATTTTATTCTAATGCACAGAGATATCGTGATGAGATCCTGAGGCCCATTGTCGTGCCATTCATCCACCGCCATCACCTCAAGTTTTAGGATGATTATGCACACCCTCATGTTGCAAGGATCTGTACACAATTCCTGGAAGCTGACATTTTTTTCCATGGCCTGCATACTCACCAGACATGTCACCCATTGAGCATGTTAGAATGCTCTGAATCAGCATGTAAGACAGCGTGTTCCAATTACCGACAATATCCAGCAACTTCGCACAGCCATTGCGGAGTAATGGAACAACATTCCACAGGCCACTGTCAACAGTTGCCTGATCAATTCTTTGCAAAGGAGATGTGTCACGCTCCATGAGGTAAAACTGACTGGTTTTCTGATCCACACCCAACCTTTTTTAAGGTATCTGTGACCAACAGATGCATATCTGTATTCCTAGTCATGTGAAATCCATAGATTAGGGCCTAATGAACTCATTTCAGTTGACTGATTTCCTTACATGAACTGTAACTCAGAACAATCTTTGAAATTGTTGCATGTTGCTTTTATATATTTTTTCAGTGTGGTGTGATATGTTACGTTACGTTATGTTATGAATGGATTACCAATCGTTCAATATCTTATGAATTAGAGGACATAGTACGATAGCATGCAAATTGGATGATTTAACTCATCATAGGTCTTGGAGGACGTATAGTACCATATGTCTTCCTCTGAGAGACCGGGTCGTTTGTTGCATCCTAACAACAAAGGGGAATTATGGGGAGAATTTACATTGGTGGTTAGGTGAGCTAACAACAAACGTTAGGATAATTTATGTGAAAGGTTAGGGGAACTAAAACGACAAAGGTTAGGTGAAGTGCGTTCAATTTAGAGGCTTAGCTAAAATGCTGAATTTGTCCCGACATTTCTACATTTTGTAGAAAGAAAGATACAGTTATACATTTCAACCTGATGATGTCATCAAAATGTAAAACATTTAAAAAAACAGTGATTTTCAAACACTGTGATATTCGCGGTTGCGTGGGGAGCTAGAAAAGACCCCCCCCCCCCCCCCCTCCACCCTCTGGCTAGAGACTCATTACAGGTTTTGGAAATAACTGTTTATTCACTTTAAATTCTACCCTGTGTTGTCACAGAGAAGCATTTTTTAAACCTTTTTTACCTTTTTAATCACAGATCATAGAAATGCGCTGTTTCACATGTGTAGACACAAAAAATGTTGCCAACGTCTCCGGCGTGCTTAAAGACATTTTATGAGAGCAACATTACATTCATCAAATCAAATCATATTATATTTTTCACAGGGCCGAATACAACAGGTGTTGACCTTACCGTGAAATGCTTCCTTACGAGCCCTAAACCAACAATGCAGAGTTTTTAAAAAGTAAGACACATTTGATAGATCAACTAAAGGATTCATTATCTATGTATTCTATGTAGCCTATTATCGGTGAGTAATATTCCCTTCAAACGTACTCATTTCCATTTGCAGAGCATGATTACCCAGATGGATGGCGATTTACAGTTTTTTTAAGCGTGTGTCAACTTTTAAGAATGGACCAGCCAGCAACTGGGATTCTTACCACAGAATGAGACCGCCTGGAAAAAATGTCAAGTGTACCTGCCATATGGAATAGGACAGAGAGGGACGCATGGTGCTAGACAGGTAGGCCTGTAATTCTTACCTTGGTCAATTGTTTTAAATGTCGTCCTGCTGTGGATCCTTTGAGGGTGCTGCTTGTGTCTTTTACTACAGAGCCAGTGTCAATGTTCTTATCATGGCTCAGAAATAATTAACTACAACCAGAGACGGTTCAACTTTTTTTCCTCACTACATAACTCAAATTTCCTCACTACATAACTCAAATTTCCTCACTACATAACTCAAATTTGTGTGCCAATTTTCCATTGATATTGTATGCAAGCATCTTGAAAAGCCATTCACTAGTCTAGTCTAGTCTCATTGACATGTTAGAATTTGACTTGTTTTGTGAGTTGACAGTATGGTTTGGTTTCACAATCCCACCTGCAATAGTAATTTGCAATCAGTTCAGTCAGTGCAGGTCAGGCATGGGCAACTGGCAGCCTGGTTGTGTATCAGCAGGTTTTTTCTTTATACGTCAGTCACTGATAGTCACTCAATTAGCCCATGTCAGCTATCATTTTTTGGGATTGGTTAGTCTAGCGACCAGCTATCTAAATTTAGTAATCATGGCAAAATGTGTAGAATTGAAGCAAACTTGCTTTAAAACTGCCACATTTTCTATACGCCCCATGGAAAATTGTGTAGAATTGAACGAAATGAACTCTATAACGTAAAAATGCACATGTGGGTACGCAGACCCGCAAGCAATTGCAACCCCTCATGATGAGTTCAGGTTTTTTTGTGGCCCCACCCCCATCAAAGTTGCCACTCCCTGGTGTAGGTTATAGGCTCGGCCTGTCTCTATAGGTCTATCTAACCTTATCACACATAATCTTGTCCCATGCTTTTGGAAGGACCTTGGGAATACCCATTTCAGGCTGATGATGATGATGATGATGATCTGATGATGATGGAATAACGTTTTCAAGAATTTTTAACTATCTAAGTAGAAAAGCTTGTCAAAACAGCATGTAAGCAGGTAAGAGTCCTAGAATTGTTGTAGGCCTACCAAAATTCTGAAATTCTGTTCCCCTTTGTCATCGTGTTGTGGATAATAATTACATCAAATAGGGCCTGCACATAATTGGGGGTGTGCTCTATGTTAATATTTTCTTGTCAAGGTTTAGGCCTAATGATTTCCTGCTTCTCCAGTGGTCTCTAGTGTCTTCCTGTCATGTACTGTATTTGTGCTTTGGGCAGAGTTAACAGGTTTTAATTTATTCTTATGGCCACATTGATCCCTTTTCACCATTCATATGATGAAAACCATTCAGCCAAGTCAAGCATAGAAATAAACAGTCTGTAATCCCACCCAAGCACTTTCTACGATGAAACCTTAACGATAGAAGTTGAAACAGCCATACTGGAACACAGTGAGATGGAACAAATTGTGTTGCAGCCAATTGAGTGGTATAAGAACACATCAATCAGCATATTGTAATGGCGTGCACACAGGGCCATAACACTGATTGATTCAGGCCTGTCATTTCTAGGAACAAGTTAAGAACTGTACAGAGAGCAATGTGGTTGTGAGCAAGAAATACGGTAAAAGCATCTGTTACAGACCGAACATCCTATTTGAGTTAATAACGCACAATGAGATCAAACACACAGGAACTAAACAAGATTTAATGAACATAATAAGGTAATGAGACCTCTTATGCTCATCATTATTCATGACAAACTGACAATGAGTCAATGCCAATAGCTCATAGGAGCAGAGTGCGTCACTGAGAGAGTAATGGCAGTCGTCGTTGAGACTGAGCATGACTGTGTCAGGTTGGCAGAACACCAGCACTAAAAAGCCCCAAGATACACATGTCAGACAACATACACCGGTTGAGCTCCCATACAACTAAACCCTTTTGTCCTACTCTCTCTATGTCCCAAATACGGGAGGCACGCTGACAGAGAAATCCAAATGATTGTGCTAGCTAGATCACACCAATGATCACACACACATCCCTGTCCTTATACGTTATGTACAGCTGTATGCCAGCGTTGTTCTGCCAGCTTTTCCCAACCAATCTCACACCAGGAAGTTTCGACAACCCCCAAGAAACAGGCATTCTCACTTCAGCTAGATTTTGCAGCAAGGCTAATTTGCTCAAATAAAATCTCAGGTATAAGAGAAAAAAGCATTTGCAGTCTGAGGAAGAGAGGTGCACCTGTTAAAGTAATGGTCTAGTTATGGAAAAGGTGATGAAATGCTCAGTGCGAAAGTCTCAAGATATCAGCAACACATGCTAACTGTGAAAGCCATCAGCTGTTACTGTGTTTTTGATGTGTGCCACGTCACACACTGAGGATTGTGGGGTAAGATGAATGATGGCTATGGCTGATTCTGTGGGGGAGCAGTGCACAAATAGAAAGTATGCAGAGCCTTACAGATGGCATGAGGCAGGGGTTAAACCCAGGCCCCTTTGTTCATGTTCTTTATTTAAAGCACTATTATTCCTCTGGTCCATGCTAAATATCATTTCATTGCCAAATCAAACTGTCATTTTGGTCCCCATTTTTGCAGTAGCTGGGATTGAGTGATCAACAATGCCTTCACATTAATATATCACCACTATTGGTAGCCATCTCTCTAAATCAGCTAAATCGCAAAATGGTTATGAAGTACTACTCTGTGAACTGTAATTGGTCAGTGAATAAAATGGCAAAGCCAAAAGTATATGCTTCGTTAAACCGCCCTCATAGTTTCACTGCTTTCCTCCTTGTGTGTAAAGGTCATCTACTGTGTTTTCTAATTTGGTGGCACTAGTCTGGGGAATTTAAAGATGGAGATTCCTTTGTTACCACGGAGGGTAATAATATCCCTATTTTGACCTGGGAAATCTACAGTGCCCCAATGCCCCCATCACCCGTTTGAACCCATTCCTGACTGATGTGTTGAAATCTGCAGGTCTCATATCAAATATAATTACATTTCCCCATCTTCAGTCTGCCCATAAAGAACCCCCATGTCTCTTGAATAGCTTATAATAATATGTTTAAAGAAGCCCACACTTAGTGCCCCCAAAGGATCCGGAATTGCACTTAACTGTTTGCTGTACTGTATAATATCCTTGCTTTTCTGATAGTGTAAAGGTTTGTGTGGGCTATCCCTGTGTTGCCCTGAATAACAAATCTCCCATGTTTTCACTCTCCTCCATTGCCTTTGCCAAATGCGCTTAAATCTCTTTTGGCGCCATCTGTTTTCTTGGCACTAAAATGCATAAATTGAAAGTATACCTCTTACCAGTACACTAACATGTCTCACCAGTAATGTGGTTGAATCACAGTAGCTATTCATAGGTACAATAGAAGATGAATGAAATCCACCAATTACATGTTTTGAAGGCCGAGTAGTATTTTGTTTGGTTAAAGGTCTGACAGAAGACTTTCACTGTGAGTACATTTTTTCAGATGATTTTTCCATTGGGGATTAGATCAACTCTAATCTCATTGTCATGACATCTCTTGACCATCTCAATCCCCACTGGCTGTGTTCTCATCCCATTGCAGAGTTGACAAACTCAACAAAACCCTTAGGGGACATACTGGGTGCCTCACTTATGATTCACTGTCACCTTATACTTCATCACCCTACACCATACACACACAAAACATGCACACACACACACACACACGCACGCACGCACGCACGCACGCACGCACGCACGCACGCACGCACACACACACACACACACACACACACACACACACACACACACACACACACACACACACACACACACACACACACACACACACACACACACACACACACACACACACACACACACACACACACACACACACACACAGACTCTTACTCCCGTCTGGTGGGGAGTCTGGCCTGCTCCGACTGACTGCGCCTCACTGCCCTCGTGCAGTGGTGTGCCAGTTGTGCCTTCCCCCATCGCTGTGAATGCCACCATCTGGTGTGCCACGTGGACATCATAATCTCTCCTTAATTACATTAGCAGCGCAATCAGTTACTGCATTACAAGGCCGGGCGAAGAGCTTTTAAATCTTGGAGGAAATCATAAATAATTGCACTAAGTACCCGGCACCAGATGTGCGTGCCAACTTGGCTGGCATGAGATAAATTGTAACCTCGACAACAGTGTTCAATATCGTCTCTGCAAATGTTTTTTGGACAGTGTCATCTTTTTACCCTTTGCTCTGCTCATCTCTATTTAGTCATGGGGTGTTGGCGAGCCTGCCTCCGTGTGATAAAACCCAAGAAGTGTTTAGTGTCCATTCACACTGCCGTACCTGTTGCTGCAGTAGTTCTCTTCAGTATTGAATAGCACAGTGCCCAAAGTCGGTGACGCACACGTTTGGTCTCACAGTCCCTTTCAAAGCCCTTTTATCCCTCGCTCCACTCTGCGTTAGTGTCAAACATAACTCACTGTATGGAATTGGATTTTGATCCATGGTTTATAGGCTTCATTCTTGAATCGTTTGCTCTGGAAATGCATGGTTATAAATGATTGTGTTTATTATTATCTAGTTAGTGTGTGAGGCTGGCCTGCCTGTTTATGTGGGTGTCTGTCTGTGTTGAAATTGAATGGGCTGTGCACATTATTAGCTAATGCTATCATGTCTCTGGTTGCATTGAAGGGAACGTAGGTTGTGTCAGATAGCACCTCTCACTCGTCTTCCAGCCATCTCCCCTGTCCTGGGGACAGCTCATAGCGAAGCACATCTCACAAAGTCCATTGTCACCCCAGAGCGGATCTATATCTCCAAATGACCACACAATGACAGTGACATTCCTTTTGTGTTAGACCATAAATGAACTACATAGTTTGAGTCCCCAAATTCCAATAGTCGCTCACCGATTCAAACTATATTATTGCATATAGTTCCATTTGACTTTGTGGATGGGATCAATGAAGAAAACAATCATGTATGTAAATCCCCAGTTACCTAAATGTCATAATTTACAACTTAAAACTACAAAACCTTTACTGAAAACTAAAACTGAGACAATGAATAGAGTCATTCATTGTATCCAAGTCTTCAGAGCCGCAATTATTTGGTTGTTTTGAAAACCTAAACGGCTGCGGCATTCATCATATTCAAATGAGGCAGTAAAATAAATGATGCCCCAGTGTTTATAAACAGGCACTAGAGCAGACTGTGATTTCTAGATGGGGTTTCTTAAACATGTAAATGAGATACAACATTTGCAAAAAAGACCCTTTTGGTGATTTGTCTCCTTGATAGAGTTATTGATATTGACCTATCAGATGTCCATTATCGTTTTATCATAACATGGCCTTCAATGAACTTTGTTTCAATGAAAACGTGTCATTTCATTTGTTTCTATTTAAGCCAACCCTTGTGAGAATCAAACAGAGTGAGCTGAAAAAAGATAATTACAGGTAAATATCTTATCATTTATCATAATTTCTCCATCCACTTTGTCGCAGTTTCCGTATTTAAGGAAGATCGATGACACAAGATGTTGTCTTGTCTTTCACACTCTCTCTGATCTGTGAGTGTGTCCGAATAGGGAATTGTTTTACTATTCTCTATTTTCTATTTTTTCTATTTTCTATTCTCTAGTATGTGTTTCGTAACAATGTTCGCACTTCAGTCAGTTTTTATATATATATATTTTTACTTCTACTCTTCAGTGTAAGATGTTCACTTGGTGGCCTATGCAACCAAATACGATATATTTGTGACTTGTCAATACTAGGATATCAGGGTTGGGGTTAGCCCAAAGGCTGGCAGATGGCGATATTGAGTCGTTTCATTATACCGTCCAAAGGGAATCCATGCAGCCGGCTATAGACTTGTCTCCCCGTGGACCGGTTTGTACATTCTCCATTCAGGCTGCGAAGGTGTTGATTTCTTCCTTAACTTGATTTAATGGCGAGAAGGTGGAAAAAAACAGGGAAAATACTGTATGTGTACTTTCTTTATGAAACGGTGGCTAATGCTACTTCTGGGCATTGCGTACAGCATTCAGACAGAGGGTAAACAACCGACTGCTGCATCCTGATTGGCTGAATGTGATATGCAAAAACATCATGGACTAGAATGTAGCCACTAGAATGGTGGTGGAAAATGGTGTTTCATAAAAAAATTATTAATATTTTCCCCGTTTTTTTGTGCCTTCTCACTATTAAATCGAGTTAAGGAGGAAATTGATGTCTTGGCAGCCTGAGTGGAGAATGTTTTATGTACGAACCGGTCCACTGGGAGATACGAGTGTATAGCATGGACTGCATGGACTCCCTTTGGACGGTAAGATAAAACAACTCAATATCGCCATCTGCCAGCCTTTGGGCTAGGTTGGGGTCAATACCATTTTAATTCCAGTTAATTCAGGAAGTACACTGTAATTACAATTACGAGTTTCTTCAATGCTTTTCAATTAGGAAAATCTGGAATTGAAATTTGGTTTACTTTCTGAATTGACTGTCTCGTTGAAATGTAATTGCCCCAACCCTGTAGGATATTAATGGAAATGCCGAATCGTGTGTCTATAGCTGACACATCCCTTGAGTTTGTCTTGTTAGGAGAAGGCAACTTGCAGTGACTTTTTAAATGTGAATAGAACTTCCCAGTTTCATATTCACTGAAGCCATAACATCTGAAGCTGTTTTTAAACTCACACATGAATATGTTAGAAGGCAGTGCCGCTGGAGGTTGTGTCTATGAAGCTACAATGTTGCCTACTGTAGGTGGCCATTAAGGAGTGAGACTTTGAAGGGTGTGGCATTTGCGATGCCTGGTGGGCATTCTGCTGAGGTGGCCTGCTCCACAAGGGCAGCCATTAATATCTCAGTGGTTATATTCCCATGGTGAGGTGACTCGTAGGAAAAGGTCCCGCTCCGCAGTGTAGCATCGACACCTATGAGCACAAAGTTCAAAAAAGAGCTGACTTACTCATAAACCTGGATGGACCCAACCATCTGCTCTCTCTCTACTTTAGTCTATGTGTGTGAAGCATATTTAGTATTTTTTAAATCACAGTGAAGAAAGCACACAGCACACGTCAGTGGACAACGGCATCTGACTAATGTTAACTCTTAAATGTAACTAAATATAATCAAAAATGTAATCTACATAATCCCCCAAAGTTATTATTTATCATGAGAGGGCCATAAACAATAACTAGTAATGCTGCATACTCCAAGAAAGGTTCAAATCTCACCTTTCTGGTAAGAATAGTTACAAATTGCTGAGGTGTAGTCATTTTTTGGGACACATGTACACAGTATGAATATAATACAAATATAAACATATGAAATATTTGATATGATGTATTTCCTATTCAACAGAACAGTATGAATAAGGCTTGAAATGACTTATGTGCTTTCTAAATATTGTATAATCAAATTATAAAATGACTAACTATAAGATTTCACCTTCCTTATAACTGTAAAATACATATTTGTATATTTAGTGTTAGAGAAAATGTGCATATTTTCAAAAGGTCTCTTTTGATCAAAACATCTGCCCCCATCGCTGTGAATGTCTCACAGAGCTCTGGCTTGGCTTCCTGAACTCGTTAGAAACTCTCCTTTCATCTCATATAAATCGATATCTGAATGTGCTACAGCAACCACTCTGTCCTGCTGCATTACGTTGTAACAATTCCAGGCATATGCGTTCTTAGTGGCTATGACATAGGGTTCAGCCAGGAGTTGATGGACAGTTGGAAGAGTGAATGAAATGGTAGGAGGGACATTTTTTTCTTTTTATTTCACCTTTATTTAACCAGGTAGGCTAGTTGAGAACAAGTTCTCATTTACAACTGCGACCTGGCCAAGATAAAGCAAAGCAATGCGACACAAACAACAACACAGAGTTACACATGGAATAAACAAGCGTACAGTCAATAACACAATAGAAAAAAAGAAAGTCTATATACAGTGTGTGCAAATGGCGTGAGGAGGTAAGGCAATAAATAGGCCATAGTAGTGAAGTAATTACAATTTAGCAGATTAACACTGGAGTTATAGATGAGCAGATGCAGAAAAGTAAATAAAAATAATATGGGGATGAGGGTAGGTAGATTGGGTGGGCTATTTACAGATGGACTATGTACAGCTGCAGCGATCGGTTAGCTACTCAGATAGCTGATGTTTAAAGTTAGTGAGGAAAATGTAAGTCTCCAGCTTTGGCGATTTTTGGAGTTCGTTCCAGTCACTGGCAGCAGAGAACTGGAAGGAAAGGCGGCCATGGTAGGTGTTGGCTTTGGGGATGACCAGTGAGATATACCTGCTGGAGCGCGTGTGGGGTGGGTGTTGTTATCGTGACCAGTGAGCTGAGATAAGGCAGAGCTTTACCTAGCATAGACTTATAGATGACCTGGAGCCAGTGGGTCTGGCGACGAATATGTAGCGAGGGCCAGCCGATGAGAGCATTCAGGTCACAGTGGTGGGTAGTATAGGGGGCTTTGGTAACAAAACGGATGGCACTGTGATAGACTGCATCCAGTTTGCTTGGTAGACTATTGGAAGCTATTTTGTAGATGACATCGCCGAAGTCGAGGATCGGTAGGAAAGTCAGTTTTACAAGGGTATGTTTGGCGGCGTGAGTGAAGGAGGCTTTGTTACGAAATAGAAAGCCGATTCTAGATTTGATTTTGGATTGGAGATGTTTGATATGAGTCTGGAAGGAGAGTTTACAGTCCAGCCAGACACCTAGGTATTTGTAGTTGTCGAACGGTTAAAAAGCATGCATTTGGTTTTACTAGCGTTTAAGAGCAGTTGGAGGCTACAGAAGGAGTGTTGTATGGCATTGAAGCTCGTTTGGAGGTTCGTTAACACAGTGTCCAAAGAAGGGCCAGATGTATACAGAATGGTGCTGTCAGCGTAGAGGTGGATCAGAGAATCACCAGCAGCAAGAGCGACATCATTGATGTATACAGAGAAAAGAGTCGGCCCAAGAATTGAACCCTGTGGTACCCCCAGAGAGACTGCCAGAGGTCTGGACAGCAGGCCCTCCGATTTGACACACTGAACTCTGTCTGCAAAGTAGTTGGTGAACCAGGCGAGGCACTCATTTGAGAAACCAAGGCTGTTGAGTCTGCCAATAAGAATATTGTGATTGACAGAGTCGAAAGCCTTGGCCAGGTCGATGAAGACGGCTGCACAGTACTGTCTTTTTTGATGGCGATTATGATATCGTTTAGTTCCTTGAGCGTGGCTGAGGTGCACCCATGACCAGCTCGGAAACCGGATTGCACAGCGGAGAAGGTATGGTGGGATTCAAAATGGTCAGTGATCTGTTTATTAACTTGGCTTTCGAAGACTTTAGAAAGACAGGGCAGGATGGATATAGGTCTATAACAATTTGGGTCTAGAGTATCACCCCCAATCTTTAGGGATCTCGGACGATACGAAAGAGAGGTTGAAAAGACTGGTAATAGGGGTTGCAACAATGGCGGCGGATAATTTTAGAAAGAGAGGGTCCAGATTGTCTAGCCCAGCTGATTTGTACGGGTCCAGGTTTTTGCTGCTCTTTCAGAACATCTGCTATCTGGATTTGGGTGAAGGAGAAGCTGGGGAGGCTCAGGCAAGTAGCTACGGGGGGTGTGAAGCTGTTGGCCAGGTTGGGGTATCCCAGCTTTAAGTGGTCAGATTTCACATCCTTCTTCACACAGGCAGAAAAGACAAACTCCTGTCTCAGTGAGAATCAGGGGTTCAGTTCAATGCAAGCCATTTCAATCTATGGTGTCCACATATCAATTTATAAGCGAAAGTGTCGGTCAGAACCAGTACCAGAACCATGCAGGTCCCCAAAACAAGGGAATTTACATCAAAGAGGATTTATTAGTAGTTGTACTGCCTACAGCTTGATGGATACTCACTTAAGATATCTGCCTTACAATTGTAACTTATAATAGCTTTTGCATTGGCTGTTAGCTGTAGCTTGTAATAGCTATAACTTTAAAGGTAGACTCGCATTTGTGTTTAGTGAGTCCGCCAGATCAGAGGCAGTAGGGATGACCAATGATGTTCTCTTGATAAGTGCGTGAATTGGACCATTTTCCTGTCCTGCTAAGCTTTCTAAATGTGACGGGTACTTTTGGGTGTCATGGAAAATGTATGGAGTAAAAAGTACATTATTTGCTTTAGGAATGTAGTGAAGTAAAAGTTGTCCAAAATATGAATAGTAAAGTACTGATACCTCAAAAAACTACTTAAGTAGTACTAGTATTTTTACTTAAGTACCTTACATCACTGACAACTAAGAGCGTTAAAAGCGCGAGGCTCAACTTCTCCACTGTTTTGGTCCCGTGGCTACCACGCTGTAACAGTGTGAAGCGAACTCGTGCACGTGTTCAGATACTGTGTGTGAGAGCGACATCTTGCATCTCGCTCATCTCAATATCGGCGGGGGTGCTCATGGCAATGTAATTTTGCTGAGTCTACCTTTAACAGCTTGAAAATCTTAGAAATCACATGGCTCCCCTCCCTCTCTCTGAACTCTCTGATCATCCATCCAGCCCATTCACAGCTTTCTCTGTGGAATTGGAATAGTGAATTATCATAATCACTCATAGGAACAGAAACAAAGAGTAAAGGGTGAATATAAAGAGTTATTAGTTTAATAAGAAACAACAATAGTATCACAAAGCCAGAGTTGCCTCCCCTGTCATGTTTTGATTCACTGATATACATAGCTATGAAACACACCCAGGACTTTGTCACTCAACTCTCTCATGTATTTGCATGTGCTGTTGGCCCTGGTCGGGTGATTTAGCATGAACCTTTTATCAGAGCTCAGGCAAGCAAACTCCACTGGGGTGCCCACTGTTTTATAAGGGTATAAATAATCAATGACACTGCATCTGTAATTGGCCTGTAATGCTGTTTGTTTAAGCTCCCACCAGAATGGTATGTTGTTCGCAGTACAAACAATAGAAAGAGATATTCAGTAGTGACTGAAAGGAGGGATATCTTTCACTTTGCCTTTCATTTCTGTTATTGCCTTTCCTGCTCTTCAAATTTTGACAATGTCAGCTATTTTACATTCAGGTATATTGGATTATAATTTGCATTATTTTCTGATTGAGTGTAATTTATGTAATCTTTTGACTTTGAGACATGTGACTTGCCCACATCAGCACTGTTCTATCAAGCAAGAGGTTTGGCAAGTGGGAACAAGTCTCAACTCAGGTATATTGTCAAAAACAAGATCTAAACAGGGGTTGGCAACAGGTTGGCCACGAGCCAAAACCCGTGATGGATTTTTCAGTTTTTGGTCAAAAGAAGACTGTAAATCAGCAGGAATTCAGCTGAAATGATTTTAATGTTGCACTTTGTGTTGTAAATTAGCATTGATGCACTTAAATTAAACCATTGCTTTTGTTTATCTGGTAGTCATCATTGATAACAGTGGGATGTTGGAATATAAGAGGTGTTATATGTCTACTTGCATTGTGTCAAAATATTATCTTTACACGCAAACACACACACACACACACACACACACACACACACACACACACACACACACACACACACACACACACACACACACACACACACACACACACACACACACACACACACACACACACACACACACACACACACACACACACATTTTGAGCATTGCCCCCACCCAATCTCACCCCTGAGTCTCTCATTCCCATTATTATTAATATCTGCCTTTTTAATTTTCGACTCTGTCATAATGTGTCGGCCTAAACTGCAAGAGACAATCCCTTATTGATTACTTTCACAGCAGACCTGGCGCATGCGTCAGCTGATCACGCCTCTCACGCACAGACATCTCATGCATTTCAGATAATAAGCCGCTGCTCCGGAGTTGATACAAATTGGATATGCAGTCAGTCACTGTCCAAGTGAATCATGTTGCAGTCTGTCAGTGGGCTAGGCCTGGATTATCATTTTACCCAACCGAGGCAAAGAGAGGAAAAAATGCCATGAACACCTGTTATAATGTGGTGATGGTATAGAGACACACATGTTGGTGGGACTATTGATGATGTAGGCTATACAATTTGAATCACAGCTGCATCTTATATTTCTACAATATTACAAAGTATTATTAAGCCTATGTGAATTTGAATGATGTTTAAAATCCTCCAAAAAGCATTATTCTATAACATGAAATACAAGTAACATGCTAGACAGTCCACATCTTTTGACCACTTTACGGGATAGACAAGGAATGGGTATGGGGTTGTGAAAAGATAAAGAGTTTGTCAGAGCTCAGGGTATGACAACCAAGCATTGTTTTTGTAGGTATCCTGTAAATTAAATGTATTTTCTTCTCTCAACAAAATCAATGTCACTCAAAATAATAGGTTGTGGAGAAATCCATTTCTGGATTAAATCTACTTATCACTGTCAAAATCACATTTGAGACATTATGCCAGTCATGTCATGCCAGCATTTTACTAATTGTGAGGCCCTTTCAACTGCTGGCTTGTAGAGCCATTTGACTTGTATAAACATGACTATTGGAAGTTAGTCCAAACACCTTTAGACATTGTGTTCTGTTATAAACCCATTTTACACAGTATTTTGCTTTTGGATTTGCTTTCTTATAATTATAGAAAAAAAGTAAAGAAAGAGTGCTGTCCCACTGGACTTGGTTCCTTCAAATTTACTGTATTTTCTGGTTAAAAATCAAGAGGGAAGTTTTTAGGAGTTGTGCCGAGGAGCACAGGAAGACATGATTAATAATACAACAGGATTATAGAGCACAGACTGTGCAGTTCCGACTTTAATAAGCCCATGGAGGGAAAACAACACCAGACCAGGAACATGCACTTAGCACTGGCATAGCACACACCCCCACAGCCCCCGCAGTGCTAGGGGGGGGCACGTGGGCTCTGTGGGACCCAACCCAGAGCTGTTTCTGTGTTTTTCTTCATAGAAAGAACAAGCTATTAATTGACAGAGTATGGTAAAAAATAAGTACTATTCTAAATGTTCTTGATCGCGGTCATTTGTCATCACTCTTTTCAGGTGTCATCTGCTGCAATAGCAATGGAAAAAGAGCCTTATTTAAAAGAACAATACCTGAGCTGCTGTGCTGTGGTTCGGTTTGCTCCGAAGCCCTGAGAAGTTGAATAATTGGCACCCCAGTGTAAGGCTCCCTCTGTTAGGCAGCAGCTGTTTAAAATATGGATGATATTGTGGTCATTGTTGGGTTTTATTGGGTTCTACTGGGGACGTGCAGCATAATCTTCCCACTCTGACCTTTTCTGGCATGCAGAAAAAGTAAACAAACACAGCACTGATGTATTCTCTCTGTCACCAGAGGAGCTGAGCAGCCTTTGAATTGATCACATTCAGGTGTCTGCATTGTGGAAATCAACTGTGAGGGCCTGGGAGATAGGCTAGCTAAGAGGAAACGTCTCCAGTACAGTGTAGAAGCAGAATCATGGATGAAGGGGAGAAAGTTATGAATGTATTGACAATGTATTGATCAACAGATCAACTCTCTATTGGCGTGGTTCCCATGCAAACAGAAATAGATATAGCAAACACTACATATTGTATTTCATTATTGTGCATGCTGCAGCAACAATAATATTTCTCTTTCAGTTTTTCCTCCCAGCATGCATCAATCCTACTTACTTCTATTATGGTTGTGGGCTGATTTGACCTAATCCTGTACATTGTGATGGGAACAGTGCTGCCACAGATTCAGTCATATCCTGTGTTGGATATGACATGCTTGGCATAGCGCCTGTTATCATTTTACACATGTTTGTCACACTAATCCTAGTCTCATTTCTTTATTACACTCTGGACATCCATTGTTAACTCTTGCATAAATACATAGATAACAAAATTATTAAATTAAAGGCTTTCCCGTTGCACACTGTCGCCTTAAATCATGCATGAACGTGATAATTACCAGGGCTAGGCCAAAAGGGCCCATCACTGCTGCTTTAAATCCCATAAACGCCACGACCTGATCATTATAATTGACCATCTATCAGGGTCATTGAGGAGTCCACTGTCGTTACCCACTGCTTATAATCCTTCTTGATCATTGCTAATTACGCATAGTGGGAGAAACCAATATCCTGGCACTACACTGATGGTAGGAAGAAGCCAATTGAGATGATGGTGAGGTAGGATAGTCTACTAAGGAAATAAGATGGTTTGTAAAGTGACATAAAATTCAACAACTTGAAATAGAAAGTGAAAAAGCATGATGTTTCTTAGAGTTGTTGTGAGATTGTGACAGTGTCTTGTCAACCTGACTTGTGTTTTTGTATGAACACCACTTCTCCTGCTCCATTTTAAAACAGGTTCTGCTTGTCTCTCTATGGGGAGGTTTTGAGTTTCTGTCAAAGTGAATTCACTGTCTATGTTGAGCATGCTCATTTGAAGACACTACATGTTAATCATTTTAATTCAAGGTCTGGTTGTTTCAATGATCCTTTCCTTATTTTTACGGCCATTGTTGATTTTAGAACATTTGGATTAAATGCAGTCAACTCAGGAAGTCAACTTAAATAACATTTCGAAATGTCAAAAAACATTCTATTTTCAGTGACTTCTAAATAAACTGAGGAGTTGAAGCTATTTATTTAAAACGTTGTTGTTTTTTTGTTAAAAAAAATAATAACTTCCTGAATTGACTGCCTTCAATTGGACTTTAGGAACATGCTTCACAACAACAACTGCAGGAGTTGAAACACTAGCAGGACTTTGTAATTGTTTGACTTCTTATGGAATTTCAGTTTCATTGCTATTGGTGAGGAACAGTTGACATGGTTGTATTGTCTTTTTATCTCGTTGTCTGTCACCATTGGGAATTTACAAAGGAAGCTTGTGGTGGGCATTACTTTTTCCAGCACTTGCTCTTACTCCTCGTCTAGTTTCACTACTTCAGCCCTGCCAACAAGTCATTGAGACTTTCACCACACAATAACGTAAAAGCCATCCAGCCCTTGAGTAACCCTCTTTGTAGTAATTCATTTATGAGTTTGGTCACATAGGAGATGCCACTCTAGCCACTAACACCCTAAAACCTGCATACTCGTTATGAGGATACATTCCACAATAAGCTGTGTTTTATTATCATGGAAGGTCTCAGCTCTCATTCATTCTGGCTCTATTTTCTTCATAAGCACATCATAAAAGTTATGAAATCACACTTATCATGAACTTGTTTCATTAGGAAGTTGTACTTTAAACCTTTTATTGGAATGATAAAACCAGATCTATTTTGGCATTCAAACGTTTATTTTTTATTATTAAACACGTGCACTCAACCCAAATGTCAAAAGTGTATTTCGTTTTTGTCACAGTAAAAGCGGGACACTGATGAAAAGAGAGCAATAAAAAGCTAGTGAAACCCCAAAAAGTTTGTGGGAAACGAAAATACAAACGAGTGAGACAAAGAGAGAGTGAGTGAGAGTCCTATTCTCTACCGAGTAAGTGTACAGTGATGTTCGCACCGTACAGTATATGTAGCACTAGAGATAAAACCCTTGGAGGCTTTTGGAATATGAAAACTCACTTCTCCTCTTAGGCAGCATATACCACTCTTTTTTTCAACACTGAGCATTGTTCACATCTCTGTTCCCTAAAGCTTGAAAGCACACCATTTTTCAGCCACCTGCTCCCTCTGGGACTGAGGCCCAGAGATGGAGATGCAAAGGATTTGTTTTATTGGACAGTTGCAGACAGATACATCTAAATATGTATTTTGGTCATTTTTGTATGCAGGCTGCATCCAGAGGGGGTTGGAATGATTATAGGACATAAATAAAAGTGCAGTAGCAGGACATTAGGTCACGTGTTTACATATATTTCCATGGCGAAAAGTCACACTACTTCTTCCCATTTGGGGTGGAGTGTGAAGAATATAGTAGAAAGGAGTCATACCTTCCAGAGTGATCGAGGTACAGCCTATCAATGAGAGATGAAACTGGACAGGCACGTAAAATATGCATACTGAAGTGGATAAAAGTCATGGATGTATTGAAGCCTGCCAACGAGACACAAATCAACCTGTCCATTGCGGGGGGCTGTGCAGGTCACCCTCTTAATGAAATGGTTTAGGCCCACTGATGCGCTTGAAGGAAAGTCAATGGGAGGTGTCAATGAGAAGGCGGACGGGGGGCTCCTGCAATCATACTGTATGCTTTTTGATTGACACGTCTTAACCTGAGAGGCTTTCTAGGGTGTCAACATAGTGCAGCCCCCTAGTATGGCCTTCAGCGACGTCACCATACAGGGCCAGTGTGAGTTAAGGACATAGCTCTGCTGACCAGCTTCACACTGTGGCTTGCTTTATATATCTCCTTCTCCATTGGTGTGGAAACATGAACCTCAGATTTCTTTTGTAGCTCAACAGTCTAATTGTATTTAATTTTCAATTGATTCTATATCTAGCAAACCCAACCCGTACAATGTACTGCAGTAACAATAGAATGAACCCAGGTGCTGCAACTTTTCAATCCCTCACTGGTGCTTTGAAGGTAGACAAAACCTGGGAAGTAAAAGCAGCAGCCTTGGGCATACTGTACTTCAGAGAGTTCTGCAGCTTTTCACTCTGACAATCGTGCTATCCTGCTGCACAGAATTATATCTGTGTGTCTAATTATTTACTTTCAAATCCTGACAATACAATACTGCATGCCTTCCACTTGCAAGGACGGAAGGAGAAGTGCCCTCCAAATTTTACGCACATCTGTCTGCACGTCAACATAGCAACTTTCTAGACATCCTACGATTTAATGAAAGAGATGTTGTATTTCAATAGCACAGTGCAAATGAAGTCTCTTTCTTTCTCTTTCCTTTAATCTTTTTTATCTCTACTACTCAACTGTATGCCACATTTGAGCATTTCTAGTCATTTTCTTTGAGAACATTACAAGATACAGTACAACCATATTAGCAATTCTGTTTTCA
Organism: Salvelinus fontinalis; assembly: GCF_029448725.1. Lineage (NCBI taxonomy): Eukaryota > Metazoa > Chordata > Actinopteri > Salmoniformes > Salmonidae > Salvelinus > Salvelinus fontinalis. The sequence continues at coordinate 14,935,343 of NC_074692.1, forward strand.
TAGAAATATGGCATGTCCTTAGTGAATTGTAAACGTAGGATAGTAAGACTAGTGACCGTGAATCAATGTCTGGAAATTCATGTTCGCCATGTTGAAATATGTTGTTGGATGATTTATTATTTTTTACAGTGATTACTGGCATGCTCACACAGAGCTACACATTATTTAATAGTATGGATTGTAAAATAATGCTAAACAGACCTACTGTACTGTAATATTCACATTGCCAATAGCAAGTGGTTCTCCCATTCCCCTGTACAGTGACAAAGACTGCTTGTCATTCTTATATTCTCCCTGTACTTCTATTTCCATCCCCTTGTCTTCTGTGTTGCAGCGCAAGCTGTTTCTGCTGCTGTCTGGTCACAAGGGGGTAGCATTGACACAGTTGTTCAAGGCCTTTAGGTTGTAGCCGAGCGCTGGGACAAACTGCCTTTGATGTAATTGAGGTCTTAGACCTTTTACAAAAGCATATATTGGTTTGTATGGGCGAAATGTTCAAGGAACAATGGATTTCCATAAGTGGATGTAAAATTGTATTTGGACCATCCCCGGCATGCTAATCACTCTCTAAACAATAAGAAAAAAGGGACTGCTTCAGGATGAGACTGGACATTCATCTGCACTTATGCGGTAGAAATGTAATGAATGTAACGGAATATAGCATTAGGATTAAATGTGTGACTAAAAGATCCAGACTTAACTACTTCTGGGCCCCTTCCCCACTGAATCATTAGAGTACATGTCCGGATTTCCATAGCCTTATACAGTAGTAGCATATCCGAGACTTGCCGGGAGCAGTACAGATGTCAGATTTTAATTTGATCACCCTATTGTAGGAGAACTTTCCTTACGGAAAAGTGGACATTACAATCTTCAGGAGCCTTTTTAAACCTCATATACACTACATTTTGAGGTTTAAAAAGGCTTCTGAGGATTGCAATGTCCACTTTTCCCTACAAAAATGTCCATTTTTTTCTTCTCTTTTTTCACTAATTTTAATCCACATAATAATTTCCTGTTGCTACAGGGTTATTCTCCTGCTGTAGCAAACTGACTCAAATTAAGATCCTATCTGTATAAAGCCTACTGTACATGTCATTTCCCTTTTGCACCACGCATTTGACTGCAGTGGCTGAGTGTACATTTTGGGGGATTTGCAATGTTCAGTATACGAAACATATTGAGATACTGTATGGTTTCAGCCAGATTGGAAAACAGAATTTCTACATTTCTGTCAGTGTAAATAAAAACCTGCAGGACATAGAGTTATTACCTCAGCAGCGCATAGATTAAGATGTTAATTATCAATCATGTAGAGCCCACACAAATGGCCTCCTAAAAAGCATTTGTATCTATCCATCTTATCATCCAAACTAATACTTAAATGTAAGAGCCTGGTACAGGGCTCATAAATAAAGGTTACATATTTACATATTCAAGTTATCATGAATATTGCAGACTCTGTACGTACAAATACAAATGTACTGTTTATGAAATATGATCATGCAGCCAACATGAAAAGGTAGGTACATACACACAACAGTTCATTCATACATAGCAATGCTATGTTAAGTTATAACGCCCCGTTCTGTGATTAATAAAGAATAAAACAGACATTTGACCCACAGAGATATTCTGTCCTTCAAGGGTTTCTGTTTTATTAGTAGTATTGATCCGACAAATATTGTTTAGTGTCGGCTTTCCTGAACAACAAAGCAAAGTTCAAATCTGATGCCAGTCTACCTTGGATTATAAATGTATGAATTTCCCATTAATATCAGTGACATATTCAAACCCTCTACTTCCCTTAGCTCACCCAACCAATGTCATTGGAAAATAATGATTGTCATAAAACAAGTACGGGAATTCCCTCATTGGGTGTTTTGTTGATGGTGGTAGAAAAAGCTGTCTTAAGCGCTGCTCCAGAATCTCCCATACGTGTTCAGATAGGATTAGATCTGGTGACTGAGGCAGCCATGGCATTTAGTTTACATCGTTTTCATGCTCATCAAACCATTCAGTGACCACTCGTGCCCTCTGGATGGGGGCATAGTCATCCTATGGGGGCATAGCCATGGTAGCCAAAATAATGGCCAAAATAATGGCCTGCCCAGCATTTGTATACATGATCCTAAGCATGATGGGATGGTAATTGCTTAAATAACTCAGGAACCACACCTGTGTGGAAGCACCTGCTTTCAATATACGTTGTATCCCTTGTGAAATCAAGTGTTTCCATTATTTTGGCAGTTACCTGCAGGTTACTACATTATTAGCTCAGATGAAACATATAAAATGATGGTGTCCACTGCCATAATAAATATTTCTCTCTGTTATTATCTACTGTATATGTTCCATTGGTTTCAGTTACAATTCTGAATTCTGAAATTCTGACACTTGCATCACTGATATTAGGTACACTATCCCAAAAGCAAACACTGCAAACACTGTAAAAGCAGCACCAAACACCAAGTAAAGCGTTTGCAATGTGGTGAAATGTGGTAAAAACATTTTTCATGTCCAATGCTATTTCCCTGTAATAATATCATATTATAAGAGCTCACCGTACGCAGCAAGTGGCTCATCTCCTACCATGAACTAGTTAACCTCACAGAATACCATCTACAAATGTATTTCAGCAAAAGCAAATTACCTGGGTTTCGTGGAGGGGAACTAATCTCTCCAAGCATGACACTGGACAGGAAAGGGCTCTTACTGTTATTATGATGTGTCGACTTGTGTTAGATGGTGGGCCTTGATGGCCGCATCTGGAAGGAGAATTGGTGACTCCTCCACCATGACAGGCCTCTGATGGATGCAAAGGTGGAGGAGGGGCAGAGAGGATGGGGCGTTAGAGGAGTTGGGCTGGGGGATGGCAGAGCATGGTTATATGAGTGTGTGAGTGTCTAGGGGGGGGGGGGGTGGGGGGGGGGCATTGACAACTCCAAATAAGGGTGCATTACCCTGTATGATAAATGTCTACAGGATATAGGTTATTTTACAATTTTATGTTTTTAATTGTATAAATATTTATTCAAAAGAATTTGCATTTGCATGCGAACATTGTGTTTGCTTTGACACACACAGACATACACCAGAAATGTCAAATAGCAGGACTTCAGACTACTACATAAACAAGTCAAAACAATATCTTGCACAAGCAATGCTATCTAATGCTGCACTGGCTGACATGAGTTGGGTGAAAGGAATGATCTGACTCCTAGACCAATGGATAAGTTGATTTGAGGCGAGAGGGGTGGGCATGTTGTCAAGAGACATTTTCTGACCTTTCTGTTTTCATATGACAGTGAGACATTCAAGTGTCTGTAATATGACTTTTCCGTCAGTTTTTGAATACAGCAGAGTAATTGAATGATACAGTAAGCTGGCGAACGGGGAAGTTGCTCTAGCTACAGTGTGATGCTTCAGAGAACTGTTGTTGATAGTCACCCAGCACTAACATCACTACTGCTACCTCCACTGCAATTAGGATTGATGATTCCATTACAGTTTGTGTACCACTAATACTAAATGGTTTGGTTGGGCTTGTTCACATCATGGTGAACTTTCACTGGAATATCATGGACCCTTAGCACTGTGCCTGTTAGATACAGTGATGACTGTGATGCTACAGAGGCAGCCAAAATTTGAGTGCCAGCGCAGACAGGCACTTGTTGGTGTATCACAATCCTTCTTTTGGCTCCTGTTGGCAGCACAGAATGCTCAGTGCTCCGGTAAGGGAACTGTGGGAGCTCTGCTACAAACCAGAATGATCCATACTAAAATATTAATGCCTAGTTTTCCCCACATCAGCAAGGCTTAATTTGATTGCTGGTTAAGATATACAGTTTTGGGGATACTGTCAGATCTCCCAATAGTTAGTTCTCCATTGGTTCCTTCCAGTCGTGGTCCCACAGGGGTCCGTAGAGAGTGTGGCATCATGGGGAGGTGTTGTGGAGAAGAATGGTGCTCCTGCTTGGCCTGGTAAAGATTGGGGGTGCAGTAACACAGCGGGACAGGTGTTGTGAGCGGCACACAAGGGAGTCTCACCAGGCTGCAGTGCCTGGCCTGCATCCATCTCTGTACCCCTGGAGATAAATGGCGAAACCGTCCCGAAACAGTTCAACATCACAGTTATGGCTGGAGTGCTTTTCTCCAACAATGGGGAGAGAGGGTAGTTACAAATATCATCACAAAAATGCAGGACAGTGCAATTAATTTAGACCAATAAATGAATTGGAACACAACACTGGCATTGATGAGCTATAGATTAATAGTGCAGAGTAGAAAAATAATCCTATCCCCGTACTGCATAACACCTATATGAGCTCCAATATTTGCCTCCTTCCTCGATTATCAAAATGTTTTGTCATCATGCAGACCAGAGTTTTCGGCCTTTATTGTATAAAATGATGTGATCTTTCGACTGCCCTTTGTCTTGAAAGAAAAATGTATTCTCATTTGCATTACCATGTCTAAATGTCAGCCACCGATATTTTGTTAGACATTAGTAAAGCTGGCAGCGAGAGGCGCTGGATAATTGCACTCAGCCTAGCAGAGGGATTTACATAATTTCAGACAGCAATTAAAGAATCCTTGGGAATTTTCTTCCTGGCCTCCATCTCGCTCTCTCTTATCCACTCCTCCAACAGTACAAAAGAAGCATTCGTTTACATTAAGCCCCATGCTCCTTGCTGTGCATTTGCATGAAATTATAGGTTTTCATGATCTTGAACAGCAGGGTAACATTTAAAATGATGTTTTAAAGCCCTCACCTTGGAATAATAAAATGCCCCTACGTTTTTTCTTTATTTTTCTCAGACTGTGGGAGTTCATTGAATGCCACTCCACAGCAAACTTTCTCATTTTCCATTCAATCATTTACAATATAGCACATTTAATTGAGTAAAGGATGGTTTTGACCTTCATTCCCACTCTTTACAAGGTCCCCGCTCCTTTGATCTGACCGTGTACTGTGCAATATTCCTTCCATGTCCAGGGAGAAAGAGAAGTGGTGTCCATTAAGGAGCAGTGTATTGTATCCACACCACTCACCTTTCAAAATGTCTGATGATATTCTGTCATACTGTGACTGATTGGACGGTAGCAGGTATTGTATGTACCATCACTTTGCATAATACATGACAAACTGTTGGTCATTCAAAACACACAGGGATCTATACGAGGGAATGTGTTGTTCTATAGTAGCAATGCCTATTCATGTAATGACGCAATATTCAAAATTGTCATTTATCGGCTTAGTTACAGTGAATTGTAAAAAAACAGCACATTGAGAGATAATATCTATCATAACAGAAACTGCTTAATATATTAATCCATGGTGAGGTTGACTTGAATATGCACGTAAGAAGGCTCCGGTTTTAAAGAAGCCTAACAACTGTCATTGAGTACAATGGCACAATAATATTTCTGCCCCTCTGCCCAGGACAAAGACAGGGAGGGAGTGTTGGTAATGCTGTGAAGATGGCTCTCTTCTGGACTGTATCTTTAATTAGGTCTCAGTGGGTCTCAGTGTAATCCACCGTGCTGATTAGAATATAAGCATTAACTTGTCTAAGCTAAAATATATAGCTGTGAAAAAAATTGCAAAATAGCGCTGATACTTTTATCACTGTTGCGCCCATCAGGAAAATCCACGACAGAACTCCCATTGTTAGTGTGGTATGGATGACGATGTGCACGTTTCAATGCAGGAGAAGGCCGTGTGTTGTGATTCTGGATGGCCAGATAACTTGCAACAATGACAAGAAACTGCCATCTGGGGAATCGTAGGTGGCTCCTTTCAGTTAGTTGTATCTTGTTCTCGATACCATGTCATGATTTTAGGTGTTTTTGACTGATGTCACGTCTATGATCATATGGCTAAAATTCACTAGTTAGCTAACCAACTGTAACAATGTATTTGAGAGATAACAAGTACTCATTATGCAACTTCATTTATATTCAATAAGCATTGAATATAGACTAAAAATAGTTTACATGTTGTCAACAATCTCAGCCAACCCAGTCTGTTTTGCCCCATAGTTGCGTATGTTTCGTTTTTTTTGCTGAACAACCAATCCCTCTATAGGATCACCAAGATTAGTTTAACCAAGGCATTATTGGTTTAAACACATAGCTTCATCAAAACAATACCTTCCCCAATTCTTCCTTGATTTTCTGTCCTTCCTTAAAGGCATCACAGAACATTTCCACACTAATCTTCCCACTGCTTTGATATAAATTGTGACAGTAACTCAATATGAACTGAAATAGCTGAGAAAGCCCTGAGCTCACATGTACTTACAGTGCTGTTTAATTCCATCTTGTGCCAGCCTGAGTTTTCTGCTGCCACTAAATATTAAACATGTACACGCGTTTTATTTGCATGTCGTAATGAGCTGGGAGACAGTGCTCAACTGATCAAGCCACTGTTATCCCACTGCGCCAGTGCTCCACGGGAACCACGTGGCCTAGGGTAAACCAACAGAAAGTGGTTTGGTGAGGCAGCGAGGGAGAGAGAAAAGAAGGCAGAGAGAGAATGTGAAGGGCAGCGAGAGAAAAGCACGTGTGTACATGTATGGACAATAATTCAGCATTCTGATATCATTCTAAACCGACCTCAAATTCTGTCGTCATGCCTGCCTGTGACCTAGGATGCATTTCTTGCAGCAAAATATATCAGTGGACTGCAGAAAAACACAGTCACAAGCATGGTGATGGCTGCATCATGTTATGGATATGTTTGTCATTGGCAAGGATTTGCGAGTTATTTAGGATAAAAATAAACGTAATAGAGCTTACCACAGATAAAATCCTAGAGGAAAACCTGGTTCAGTCTGCTTTCCAACACTGGGAGACAAATTCACCTTTCAGCCAGAAAATAACCTAAAACACAAGGCCAAATATACGCTGGAGTTGTTTACCAAGATTACATTGAATGTTCCTGAGTGGCCTAGCTACAGATTTGACTTAAATCAGCTTGAAAATCAATGGCAAGTCTTGAAAATGGCTGTCTAGCGATGTTCAACAACCAACTTGACAGAGCTTGAAGAATTTAAAAAATAATTGTGGGCAAATATTGTACAATCCAGGTAAGCAACGTTCTTAGAGACACAATTCATTTTAATCCCACGCCGAAGATGTGGATGTCGATAAAGGCAGCCCCCCGCACCTCTCTGATTTAGAGGGGTTGGGTAAAATGCGGAAGACACATTTCAGTTGAATGCATTCAGTTGTACAACTGACTAGGTATCCCCCTTTCCCTTTCCTTTCCTTTGTAACATAACAAAATGTGTAAAAAGTCAAGGGTTGTGAATCATTTCTGAAGGCACTGTATGTCATCACGTCTTTTTTTTTTTTAAATGCACCCCCCTTTTCACCCCAATTTTGATCTTGTCTCATCGCTGCAACTCCCCAATGGGCTCGGGAGGCGAAGGTCGAGTCATGCCCCCTCCGACACATGACCCATCAAACCGCGCTTCTTAACACCTGCCCGCTTAACCCGTAAACCAGCCGCACCAATGTGTCAGAGGAAACACTGTTCAAGTGATGATCGAGGTCAACCTGCAGGCGCCCGGCTCACCACAAGGAGTTGCTAGAGCGCGATGAGCCAATAACCCCCCCCCCCCCCCGGCCAATCTCTCCCCTAACCCGGACGATGCTGGGCCTATTCTGCGCCGCCCTATGGGACCCAGTTGTGATAAAGCCCAGGATCGAAACCCAGGTCTGTAGTGGTGCCTTAGACTGATGCACCACTAGGGAGGCCCCATCAAATCTTTATAATTAATATATATTCATGATCTGGTAGTCCAGGAGGGCAGATGCCAGAGTTGTGTTTAGTAATTAAAATGCTTTCCCTCAAATGGGATCACCTGAGCGTCATTCTACAGTTATTTCAAACACTGATATTTATCTGTGTTATTTGTACTGTATATTTTGTAGGAGTCATGGTATGTGGAATGATAGATTTTGGGTTCTATATTGCTAAGTAGGATCGATGAGTTATGGCAAACGTTGGTAAACACAAAGTATACCTGTATAGCAATAAGTATTTTAACTCTTCTGGGGCATCTAAAACCCAAACTTTGGGTATTTGGTATTTTGTTAGGATCCCCACAGACACTCTTCCTGGGGTCCACACAGAACATGAAAAATGACATAATACAGAACATTAATAGACAAGAACAGCTCAAGGGCAGAACTACATACATTTAAAAATGGAACACATAGCCTGCATATCAATACATACACACAAAATATCTAGGTCAAATAGGGGAGAGGCACTGTATCGTGAGGTGTTGATTTTTTCGGATTTAAAAAAAACAGTTTTGCTGTTCATTTGAGCAATATGAGATTGGAGGGAGTTCCATGCAATAATGGCTTTGGGGACTGTGAAAAGACCCCTGCTGGCATGTCTGGTGGGGTAAGTGTGTGTATCAGAGCTGTGCGTAAGTTGACTATGCAAACCATTTGGAATTTTCAACACATTCAAATTTCTTATAGAAAGAATAAGTGATGCAGTAAATCTCTCCTCAACTCTTAGCCAAGAGAGACTGGCATGCATAGTATTTATATTAGCTCTCTGATTACAATGAAGAGCAAGACGTGTCACTCTGTGGGCCAGCTGCAGCTTAACTAGGTCTTTCCTTGCAGCACTCGACCACACGACTGGACAATAATCAAGATAAGACAAAACTAGAGCCTGCAGGACTTGCTTTTTGGAGTGTCGTGTCAAAAAAGCAGAACATCTCTTTATTACGGACAGACCTCTCCCCATCTTTACAACCACTGAAATTTGCAGACAAATTTGCAGAAATGTGTAGAAATCATTATTTCACATATGAAATAGCTGTTTTCACATATTGAGCTAATATTTCACATGTAAAACCCGATTTTCACCATCATAAAATTTGGAGTTCATATGTTCATACCACTTCTCACATGTGAGAAGAAATAAATGTTTTCACCACTTGTGAATTGCAGTTGCACATGTGAAATCACTTTCACATATTGAAATTATTGAATTGTATTTTTACATATAAAAAATGATCGCATGTAAAATCACATTTCTGCTGCAGGCGCACACCTCTCTTCTTCAAACGTTGGTCAGTGAGTGACCGTTGAAAGAAGCCCAGTGAAAATAACAGAGATGCTAGCGCTCTGAGTCGCCTTATTTATCCTGTTTGACATGTTCAAATTAGCGCTTTCAGAGTTAATCAGTTAACTCAAGTAAACTTTTAGTATTTTAGTGCACTTTTTTATCACATTGTCTGAAAGGATTCTAATACCGCCAGTTACAAAAACACATGGTGTAACGGTTGTCCTTCGTCCGAAGAGGAGGAGTATGGATTGGACCAAAGCGCAGCGTGGAATGTGGACATAATGAAGTTTATTAAAGTAAAGGCGAAAACAAACAACGTAGACTGACCTGAACAAGAACTTACATAAACACGAAGAATGCATGTAACAGGAACAGACTACCTAAAACGAACGAACAAACCGAAACAGTCCCGTGTGGTGCACAGACACAAACACGGAAGACAACCACCCACCAACAAACAGTGTGAACAGCCTACCTTTATATGGTTCTCAATCAGAGGAAACGTCAAACACCTGTCCCTGATTGAGAACCATATAAGGCTAATTACCAATGACCTAAACATAGAAACACAAAACATAGAATGCCCACCCCAACTCACGCCCTGACCAACTAAACATATAAAAAAATAACAGAAAACAGGTCAGGAACGTGACACATGGGGAATGTTTAATATCACATATGAAATGTAGGGAAATGTCATGTGAAACACCCATGTGAAACTTCACATGTCCGAAAACCAACTGTCTGTTTTTCCCACTTGACATTTTTCACATGTAAGTTGTTCACATGTAAAAATGATTGTGAAATGTCACACATGAGTTGGTTAAACCACTTCTGTGAATTGTTATTTAAAAAATTCAAAAAGATTTATTCACATGCTGTTTTCACATGTTTTTTTTGTTCATGTTGTTTTTTTGTAAGGGTTATTCTGCATAGTACTGACCAAGTACCACATTGCACCTGAGTGCATCTCAGTGCTTGAGGCGTCACTACAGACACCCAGGGTCGAATCTAGGCTGTATCACAACTGGCCGTGATTGGGAGTCTCATATGGCGGTGCACAATTGGCCCTGGGTTGTCTAGGTTTGGCCGGTGCAAGAATTTGTTCTTAACTGACTTGCCTAGTTAAAAAAGGCTAAATAAAATTTAAGTAGGTGCAAAGTTAAGATAAATGTTTTAGAAACATATGATTGTTAGATTTCTCTCCAAATGTGTTTGTTGAAAGGTATTTTGTTTGGCTTGTGCTTATATTGTGAAACAACATATTTTTGATGCTTTGTAGACATAAAATAATTCAAAATAAAGAGCTGCATTCTCTTTTGTCTGTCAAAATCTCAAGGCTTTGTAGGGCTATAATCAGTTTAAAAAGGAATCATCTGTCAGGGACTAGTGTAAAGAAACTTTACAAATTAATTTCCCTTGTGAAACTCTTGGCAATGATTTCTGTTCTGTTTTTGTCGGGGGGGGGGGGGGGGGGGGTGTTTCAACGAAGTGCTTTGGCGTCGTCGTTCTCTACCATACATCCCTTTCCAGCAGTGGAGCATGGAGATTCCTACCACCTCTCAGTGGGATTGTATTGCTTTAATAATATGTATCAGATATGTCAAGGCAATTCAAACCTAGATCAAAACAGAAGCTGACTGTCTGAGAAAAACAGGGAAAGATCAAAGACATGAGATTGTGCAGGAAGGGTTGGTTGAAGAGGGGGTCTTCTTCTTGCCTGTTAATTATCACTATAACTGTTTTATTAAACATGTTAAACACGTAGAGCAGTTGCTGAGAATGTTGTCCAGTTCTGGGCCTCCAGTGGGACTGCGTGTCCTGAGCTTTACTGCTGCTAGCTTGTCATGTCCACGTCAACAGTGCTTGTCGCCGAACATCTGAGCACTGGGACGTTTCTCAGGTATTTAGTTGCCTGTTTGACTTCTCTTGATTCTCCTTCCAAATCTTTCACCTATAGTCTTCACCTGACATCACACAGACTATTTCTTTCTAAAAACACTGTCAGAAACAGAAATCTACAGTTTAGGGTCCGACAGCAGCAGTATGACACAACATTGGGAAAATGTCAAGAACTGATCAAGTAGAGTCAACCTCAACAGAATGAACCACTCCTCAGTCACAATATGAATCACATACTGTAGACACTGAATCATAACTTTTGTTTACTGCTAAGAATGACTCTGCCACACAATCAGACTTTCTGTATATGTCTTTATTAGGTGTGCTTGCTGAAATAGCTCTCCGGCGCCGAACAGGATGGCTGCCTCGCTTCGCGTTCCTTGGAAAATATGCAGTATTTTGTTTTTCTATGTGTTATTTCTTACATTGGTACCCCGGGTGATCTTAAGTTTCATTACATACAGCCGGGAGGAACTACTGAATATACGATTAACGTCAACTAACCACCCTTCCTACCAGGAATATGACTCTCCCGAAACGGATCCAGTGTCTTGCCTTCCACCCAATACAATGGACCTGATCCCAGCCGACGAAGCTACACGACGCCGAAAAAGGGGCAAACGTAGCGGTCTCCTGGTCAGGCTTCGGAGACGAGCACATCGCGCTCCACTCCCTAGCATTCTACTCGCCAATGTCCAGTCTCTTGAGAATAAGGTCAATGAAATCCGAGCACGGGTAACATTCGAGAGAGACATCAGGGATTGCAACGTGCTCTGCTTCACGGAAACATGGCTAACTGAAAAGACGCTAACGGAGTCGGTGCAGCCAGCTGGTTTCTTCACACATCGCGCAGACAGAAACATACATCTTTCTGGTAAGAAGAGGGGCGGGGGGGTATGCCTCCTGATTAACGAGACGTGGTGTGACCATCATAACAACACTCAGGAACTAAAGTCATTCTGTTCACCTGATCTAGAACTCCTCACAATCAAATGTAGACCGCATTATCTACCAAGGGAATTCACTTCGGTCATAATCACAGCCGTATATATTCCCCCCCAAGCAGACACATCGATGGCCCTGAACGAACTCTATCTGACTCTCTGTAAACTGGAAACCACACACCCTGAGGCTGCATTCATCGTAGCTGGGGATTTTAACAAGGCTAATCTAAAAACAAAACTCCCTAAATTCTATCAGCACATCGATTGTCCGACCAGGGCTGGCAGAACTCTGGACCATTGTTATACTAACTTCCGCGACGCATATAAGGCCCTCCCCCGCCCTCCTTTCGGAAAAGCTGACCACGACTCCATTTTGTTGATTCCAGCCTACAAACAGAAATTAAAACTACAAGCTCCCGCGCTCAGGTCTGTTCAACGCTGGTCCGACCAATCTGAATCCACGCTTCAAGACTGCTTTGATCACGCGGATTGGAATATGTTCCGCACGGCGTCCAACAACAACAATGATGAATATGCAGATTCGGTGAGCGAGTTCATTAGGAAGTGCATTGACGATGTCGTACCCAGAGCAACGATTAAAACATTCCCAAACCAGAAACCGTGGATTAACGGCAGCATTCGCGTGAAACTGAAAGCGCGAACCACTGCCTTTAACCAGGGCAAGGTGACCGGAAACATGACCGAATACACACAGTGTAGCTATTCTCTCCGCAAGGCTATCAAACAGGCTAAGTCCCAGTACAGAGACAAAATTGAATCGCAATTCAACAGCTCAGACACAAGGGGTATGTGGCAGGGTCTACAGTCTATCACGGATTACAAAAAGAAAAGCAGCCCCGTCGCGGATCAGGATGTCTTGCTCCCAGACAGGCTAAATACCTTTTTTGCCCGCTTTGAGGATAATACAGTGCCACTGTCACGGCCCACTACCAAAACCTGCGGGCTCTCCTTCACTGCAGCCGAGGTGAGTAAAACATTTAAACGTGTTAACCCTCGCAAGGCTGCAGGCCCAGACGGCATTCCCAGCCGCGTCCTCAGAGCATGCGCAGACCAGCTGGCTGGTGTGTTTACGGACATATTCAATCAATCCTTAGCCCAGTCTGCTGTTCCCACATGCTTCAAGAGGGCCACCATTGTTCCTGTTCCCAAGAAAGCTAAGGTAACTGAGCTAAACGACTACCGCCCCGTAGCACTCACTTCCGTCATCATGAAGTGCTTTGAGAGACTAGTCAAGGACCATATCACCTCCACCCTACCGGACACCCTAGACCCACTCCAATTTGCTTACCGACCCAATAGGTCCACAGACGACGCAATCGCAACCACACTGCACACTGCCCTAACCCATCTGGACAAGAGGAATACCTATGTAAGAATGCTGTTCATCGACTACAGCTCAGCATTTAACACCATAGTACCCTCCAAACTCGTCATCAAGCTCGAGACCCTGGGCCTCGACCCCGCCCTGTGCAACTGGGTCCTGGACTTCCTGACGGGCCGCCCCCAGGTGGTGAGGGTAGGTAACAACATCTCCACCCCGCTGATCCTCAACACTGGGGCCCCACAAGGGTGCGTTCTGAGCCCTCTCCTGTACTCCCTGTTCACCCACGACTGCGTGGCCATGCACGCCTCCAACTCAATCATCAAGTTTGCGGACGACACTACAGTGGTAGGCTTGATTACCAACAACGACGAGACGGCCTACAGGGAGGAGGTGAGGGCCCTCGGAGTGTGGTGTCAGGAAAATAACCTCACACTCAACGTCAACAAAACAAAGGAGATGATTGTGGACTTCAGGAAACAGCAGAGGGAGCTCCCCCCTATCCACATCAACGGGTCAGTAGTGGAGAAGGTGGAAAGTTTTAAGTTCCTCGGTGTACACATCACGGACAAACTGAATTGGTCCACCCACACAGACAGCGTTGTGAAGAAGGCGCAGCAGCGCCTCTTCAACCTCAGGAGGCTGAAGAAATTCGGCTTGTCACCAAAAGCACTCACAAACTTCTACAGATGCACAATCGAGAGCATCCTGTCGGGCTGTATCACCGCCTGGTACGGCAACTGCTCCGCACACAACCGTAAGGCTCTCCAGAGGGTAGTGAGGTCGGCAGAACGCATCACCCGGGGCAAACTACCTGCCCTCCAGGACACCTACACCACCCGATGTCACAGGAAGGCCATAAAGATCATCAAGGACAACAACCACCCAAGCCACTACCTGTTCACCCCGCTATCATCCAGAAGGCGAGGTCAGTACAGGTGCATCCAAGCAGGGACCGAGAGACTGAAAAACAGCTTCTATCTCAAGGCCATCAGACTGTTAAACAGCCACCACTAACATTTAGCGGCCGCTGCCAACAAACTGACTCAGCTCCAGCCACCTTAAAAAATGGGAATTGATGGAAATTATGTAAAAATGTACCACCAGCCACTTTAAACAATGCCACCTAATATAATGTTTACATACCCTACATTACACATCTCTTATGTATATGTATATACTGTACTCTATATCATCTACTGCATCTTGCCATCTTTATGTAATACATGTACCACTAGCCACTTTAAACTATGCCACTTTATGTTTACATACCCTACAGTACTCATCTCATAGGTATATACCGTACTCTATACCATCTACTGCACCTTGCCTATGCCGTCTGTACCATCACTCATTCATATATCTTTATGTACATATTAGTAGTTGCGGAATTGTTAGGTTAGATTACTTGTTGTTATTACTGCATTGTCGGAACCAGAAGCACAAGCATTTCGCTACACTCGCATTAGCATCTGCTAACCATGTGTATGTGACTAATAAATTTGATTTGATTTGAACTTTAGAAACTGTTCATACTGTAATGAAACAGCAGGGAGCAGGTCTCGAACCCTCGACCTCCTAGCCCGAGGTCCGGCGTGCTATCGACTGTGCCGCAAAAGCATGCTCAAGCGGCAGAGTCGATTTCCGCGCTTATAAACCCAGGGTCGTTACACTACTCCCTCCTTTCAAAGAGCGCGTCCTCGCGCTAGCTTGCGACTTTACGTCTTACAGGAACGCGCTCACCGGCCAAGCACACGCACTGTCGTGGATGCGAGGTTCGATCACTTCCGACACCAATGTAATGAAACCGGCAGGGAGCAGGTCTCGAACCCTCGACCTCCTAAGCTCGAGGTCCGGCGCGCTATCGACTGTGCCGCAAAAGCATGCTCAAGCGGCAGAGTCGATTTCCGCGCTTATAAACCCAGGGTCGTTACAATACTTATTATTTGCTTTACATTGCCACCTGTAGGGCAAAAATCGTAAAAGATACCAACATCAAAACAACTTCAAAACTTGTAAGATAGAAACGCCACTCAAACTTAAAACGTGCAGACCGGTCTGGAATAGCAACCACACCATGTTGGAAGACAAGACTCAACCCTTATACCTTAATGAGTCAGCCTGATGGAAGTCCTCCATGGCTGCCTGTGTTTTGCTACCACCAGAAACATCGAGATGATTGCCCATTATTCTGTTTTTCCAAGGGCCCAGAAAATGGAGGTAGTGGGAGAACCTATTCAAGTAAGTAAATATATGTTTATTATTATTTTATTTTTTTACGATGTAATATTAGCTAGCTAGCATTCTACAGGAACTTACTGTGCAAGCTAACTCAAATGACCTGCTAATGTAATGTTAGCTAGCTAGATAACTTCACATACTGTATAGCTAGTGAATTAAATATTACCAGATAGCTAACTTAATTTTAGCTAGTTAGCTATCTTGATGTATTTATCATAGTAAATTAAAAACACAAACTCGAAATGCATTTGAAGCTAGGTAGCTAGCTAGCTAACAGCAATGGAAGAGGGTGAAAGGATTCATGTTAGCAGCGCCAACTGTCAGAGAAGGGAGAGAGTAGGCTACTCTGAATAGCGCAGGTACTTTGTGGGAGGACATTATGAAAAGATTCTCCAGTTCCGGTCCCTAGGAAGAAAAACTGAGGACAGAGAGATATAGCAACATAATATTCAGTGCTGTCTAATTTGAGTATAATGAAGCATGTTTCTTTGTGATGTTTTCTGTCTTCAGATACAGAGAGCTGTGAATTCCTGTCTGCAGATGAAGAGGTCCCAATGAATGGCACAAGAGAATAAGAGTACATCCGTGTATACCATTGGTTATCTGTGTACCTATGTTAGCAAATTTTGTAAACAAAAATACAGTACCACTGGAAAAATGTTGGACAATAATGCCCTCCTTTAGGCTAGATGGACATCATATCCCCTTTTTGTAGGTCTAGATTAGATGGTTGCATTCAAGACAAGGTCATTTTGTTATTGATATGTTTGCCAGTGTTAGCAGAGTAGGCCTAGGCCTATGCCAAATGTCTTTGGTCATCTAAAGAGTAGTGGAATTGCATGAAATGTGTTTATCAAAGTCCACATTTTTCCTGTGCAAAGGAGAGAAAAGAGATGTCTCTGATAGAGCCTTTAGGCCTATGCCTCTACTCGCTCAGACACAGTTATTTGATTATTAATAGCCTAATAAATGATGTCACTATCCAATCTACTCTTCACATTAGGAATAGTTGGCTTACAAATGTGATGATAGATTCTTGCAATGCTTTATTATAATGGTGCATTTCTACAGTGAAAAAATTACGCACTGCCTACTGCATGAGAGCGACGCAAGCTAAAAACATAGACTACAAGCTATCTAGCTAGCTAATGCTGGCCAACTTAATCTTATTGTTAACACCTGGTTAGCATAACAGCTAAACCCGAAATCGAAATTTACGAGTAATTTAATTATTGGAGTAGACGTGCTGACAACTGTCTGGGTTCTGGTCTTGACAGGTAAAAAGGTTCTTGAGTCTTAATTATTTCCTTGGTGTTTCATGATTGTGGGTAATCTGTAAAAATATTTTTTGCCCGTTGTCTTTCCTGCCTTGTTAGAGCAGCCAAATACTGCACAAAAATGTACAATGGGGATAAATTAAGTAGTTTTAAGCACAGTTATCATGCAGCTAGGGGTAGCCAATCATCTGTGGTTGTCGGAAGAATTGATACTGTGGTTTTCCAACATGTGGTCTCCCTCTATGTGCTTGTATACAGCTTTTTTTTATACCATTTATACTTTTTAAAATATAACCATTTTAAATGTGCATTAAAGCTCCATAGGCTTGAATGGGCAGTATTTGGATTCACCACTGCTCCTGAAACCTTAAAGCTACCAACACCAAAACTACTTTAAAACGTGTAGGCTGGCACTGGTACTGTTACTAGAAAAAAACTTTTAGATCGACTTTTCACACTACAACCATGTTTGCATAAATCCCAATGCATTTCAGGTGCCATAGATTGGAATGGGAAAGATTCCGGTCACTACTAGTCTTTAACCGTTTAAGATTGAAACGCCATTCAAACTTTTTAACATGCACCGGTCTGGAAGAGTATACTTGTGTACAGCTTTTTGATAGCTTTGATACTTTTTGAACTATAACTGTTTTGAGTGTGCATAAAAGTCCAAAGGCTTGAATGGGAAGTATTTCGATTCGCCACTGCCCTTATACCATTAGAGCTACAAACCCCAATCGAATGTTGTCATGTACAGACTGACTCAACTCAGATTGCTTGTCAAAAGATTGTTGATGCTATTTGTAGTATAAACACTCCATAGACTTCAAATGTAAAAATTGTATTCACCACATCTGTTTCGGCTACAAACACCACCCCAACGTTGAAATGTGCAGACTAACTCAACTTAGATGGCTTCGACACAGCTTTTTGCTACCATTCCTACTTCATAAACTATTAAGCTTGTTATATCGCTATTCATTTCAATGGCAAAATGGAGGCTTCAACATTCTAAACTGAAATCAATGTCACAAAACCTTCAGAATGTTCAAACTAAAACCTTTTGACAGCTTAAAAACACATTATGTGGCTTATGATGATATAGTACTCACTCTAGCCTATTCTACTAGCCAACTATACCCACTATAATAACTCCACACATACAAACCACCCCAAAATAGGTCACTAACACAAAGCCTATGAAAACCCTATTACTACGATTACTACTACTATTACTACTACTGCCATCACTACCACTACCATTACTACTACTATTTTACAACCATAAATACTTCAAGACTAGCAAGCACACTATATTTACTTCAGTAAATGTCCTTTTCTAGTTTCCCAGATATTTAAATTGTTTTAATGTGAGCGTGTTGGCATTTCAACACTGCACCCCATACAGAAGACATGGTTCTGACACCCTTTGTCCCCAGTAAAAACATTCTATTATTTCAATAAGTGCTTGGTTTTAATACATTATTGATCTTTAGGTTGAACTAAGGGGCATTGCATTAGGCCCAGGATTCTAAAGCCCATCATCGCATGACACTCATGTACTTGTGAAAAATCATACCAATTATGAAATCAACCAACAACTGCCTCAAAAAACAATCAATTGTCACATTGGAAAGCATTTTGTCCCACAATACTATAGGCTTTGTGGTTACATAGAAGGAGTGGGTGTTAGGTGTTTAATGACTTCCAAATACACATTTCTCTTTTATTTTTTTAACACCCATTACTATTCACCACAGCCTTGCTTTGGCTTTGGTCTGCTCCCACACAAAGCAGAGCATTGCTGATGCATGATGTTTTGCTGAGACCCAGTAGTTTTACTCCACATAGTACTTGCCACTGAAAATCATAAAGCCTACCTCTTGGAGGTGGTATGTTTTGTCACTGGTTATAACATTGCCACACCAGGAATTTGCCTGGATGTACCTTCTGGATTGCCACAGAATAGTATATAGCAATGTAACAAGTATTTTGAAGGGAAAAGGACTGATGAGACCATAGGTCAGAATTGTCTGCTTGTGAGACATAGACCTGTACCTATTTTTTTCCCTGCCTTGTTAGAGCAGCCAAATACTGCACAAAAATGTATAATGGTGTTAAATTAAGTCATTTTAGGCACTGCTATCATGCAGCTTGGGGTAGCCAATCATCTATGGTTGTCGGAAGAATTGATACTGTGGTCTTCCAACATGTGGTCTCCCTCTATAGTGTGCTTGTACACAGCTTTTTTATATCATTTATACTTTTTGAAATAGGACTGATGAGACAGTAGGTCAGAATTGTCTGCTTGTGAGACATAGACCTGTACCAAGACCAGCGCCTTACCAACAAGCAAAGTTAAAGCCAGGGTGATGGAGTATAATATGTATCCTGACAAAAGGAATGGATTTATTCATTTACATTTTTCAAGTGTTTCTGAAGGGGAGTGATGACACGAGCTGGGGAAAGAGAGGCATTTTGAGGCTCCTGTGACGGTGTGGGGGTGGGTGGTGCATGGGGGCTGAGTGCTTGTGGGGTCAAGTGCAAGCTATGTCTTTGACAATGGCTGCCTGGCTGCATTTCCATTTCACAACGCTCAATCATGCAGTCCCCTCATGCAGAAACCTTTAACTCAATGTCTATGAATGCAGGGAACCAAGGCTTACTGTTTACACCAGCACCAGCAGGATAACTTCAATTATAGTTTTTGATGTAATCAATGTGCATTTCCATTGTGTTGGTATGTTAGTGAGGTTGTGTGTATACAGTATTGTAGCTTTGAACATATGTGCTGGTTACTAACGCACATGAAGAGGACATGACATCAGGAAAAGTCATACATTTACAGTTTTAAACCAATTTTAATTTCAAAGCTGGTATAATATTGTGTCCAAGTTTGACATGTAGCTTTTTTGTTTTTGTTTTCATCAAGTGAGTTAATAACCACATTTTCTATAGTGAGAGATGCATGTCCCCTAAAGGATGCAACATGGGAAACAATGGGGGAAAACAGGCGAGTGTCTTGGGGGGACGAATGCCTTGACGGGCGTGTGAAATCTGAACAAAATAAAACGAAGTGGAGATGGTAATACAGTGTGTTATAGTGCAGAGTGACAAGCCCGTTCCTCCCATGAAGCAGCTGAGCTGGCATTAAACAGACAAGACATCCCACTCAGTCAGTTATCGGCCCAGGAATAATGAAGGAACAGGCTGGTGGAGCAGGACGACTCGCCCTAGTCAGCCAAGTGGAGAATTAAATTTTGTGCTGTTTCTCCGCAGCCAAGCATTTCCCCATCGGAGGTCCACTGGTGCTCGGGTGAGCAGGGACAACCCATTGCACCCGACTCTGAGTCCCCCTGGCATTGACAGAGATGGGTGGTAGGGTGGTGGTGGTGGAGGGGGTTTGGGTGCTTGAGTGCTTGAGTGTCAGGGGAGGGTTGGATTTTAGTGGGGGGTAGGGCAGTTAAAGAGGCGAGAGCGATGACAAGTACAGTTCAGAGAATGAGTAAGAAAGTGATCACTCGTGTTTCTCATTTTCCAGAGTATGGATTTATTATGAAATAAAGGACAGTGAAATGGGTCCTGTCTCACCCAAAGAGCTGCTGGAAGGAAATAATATCATATGTGGTCAATTCTCTCTCTCTCTCTCTCTCTCTCTCTCTCTCTCTCTCTCTCTCTCTCTCTCTCTCTCTCTCTCTCTCTCTCTCTCTCTCTCTCTCTCTCTCTCTTTCAAAGAGGGACTGTCAAAGCCACTTGCCCCTCTCTCTCTCTCTTCTCTCTCTCTCTCTTCTCTCTCTCTCTCTCTCTTTCAGAGGGACTGTCAAAGCCACTTGCCCCTCTCTCTCTCTTCTCTCTCTCTCTCTGTCTTCTCTCTCTCTCTCTCTCTCTCTTCTCTCTCTCTCTCTTCTCTCTCTCTCTCTCTTTCAAAGAGGGACTAACAAAGCCACTTGCCCCCTAACTCTCTGTACAGGGCACTCAGTTTCTTGTAATATCTCACATACTCACCCCACAAATATAACTCTCATACATATATGACCCCTTTTGGAATTTCATGCCCGTATGTTTGTGCCTTATGTTATACAGAAATCCAACTACTGGTGCTCTTAAATCATCTCCATTCCGATAATAAAGGGGGACTCGCCAGGGGTGACCAGTTTCACCTCGAAAAACATATCATGAACAGTGCATGGTTTGACTTTGACCAGTTTCTGTAACACCTGAACTGATCTGTAAGCTTGAAATGTGCATCCAGTTAAAGAGATTCTCCTGTACTTTTGTATATGTTTTAGCCAGTAGTTCTGAAAGTAGAGCTCACGAGCCAAAAGTGGTCCCTGAAAATGAGATAAGACAGTAATTCTGCTCATAGATTATGCATGTACTAACTACAAATTGACACATCCAGACCAAAACTGGAGGTTTAAAAAAGATTTACTAGTCACCAACGTTCTGGAGCATAGTGCATAGTAAGTGAATACAGTTTTACTCTTCTAACAGAAGGCAGCATGGTCTTTCTTACTTGCCGTTGATCTAACACAGACACTTCTGGTCACATGATCCTGTGCCCATTCCAGATGTCAGATGAATGTCAACAACATTGCCAACTGATGGTCCCGGCCTTCGCTCTGCCCACAAGTCTCTATGTCCTGAAGTCAGCCAGTGCACTGTGTGTTCCACAAGCCCAAGTGCACTTTTGCATATGTGCAAGGTCTGCAGCACATTGGCCTTGCAGACATGCTGATTAAGCTGGTGATGTCCTAACACAGAGGAGTAGAGGTTCAGCCTCGTTGCCTGCTCTATGTGGCACCCAAATTAACCTGGATCCTCTCATTATCTCTTGTGTGGCTTTGGCCTAGTCTGCACTGCAGTTCAGGGGAGGGCTACCCCCAGGATATAATGCCACGTTGCACCAAAGTCTCTCTCCACATGTCAGTGGAAATCCACAGTGTTGGATTAGAGATAAGCTAATCACTTGTTCACACCCAACCCAGTTTGAGGAGATGATTACAATCTCATTTTTGATGTCCCCTTATCTGATTAAGGATGATGAAGGGTTATTTATCTGATTAACCACGAGTAGAGAGATGAGGTGGTGATGGTGTACTTCTGCTATTAGAGCAAAAACATACTGAAACCACATTCAAACTTTTCCTGTTCATACCTCTAAGAATTAAAAGGAACCTTACATAAACTTACAGTATGCAGTACACATACGTGGACATATACAGTATGTACTCTGTTGGAGGAGGTAGTTTGTCTGACGACTCAAACTGAATTCTTCCACTGCTCTATGTTCGCTACATACTTCAGTCTGAGACTTCCATCATTGAAGTCGTTTGTGGTGATGTCAAAATGAGAGGTGTTGTACAAAGTCATCAGCGATTGGATCATCTCTAACCAATCAGAGTATCATCCAATGACGAATTTGTAATCAGACAGTCTAGAATGGATTTCTATTCTAGAAATTGTTAGGGAGGTGCACAGATCCAGACTCATTGCGGAGAAGAATCTAACATCCGTGGGTGTGGCATAGCGTTTGGCCGGAGAAAGGAGTTTGGGTAGCCAGGAAAGGTGGTAGTGGGATATGTCAACACAAATTGAATGCCTCAGAAATACTGTACATATTTTGCAGGCTAAGCCACGGTCTATGGCTACAAAGACCTGCAAAGGGTTCAGGTTCTTAAAGTGGAAGTAATTACAGAGGTGCACGCTTCATTAAAAACAACTGTTCAATACAATAATCATTCGATTAAAAAGCCCTTGTAGCAGCTGCCAAGCCTGATTTTGATCAACTGAAGATTTTATTTTTTCAGCATGAAACAAACTGAGCTTCCAAAAGTAAAATGATACCTTCAGATGTTACATTTTATGGTGTAATTTCAATAGACAATTATGTATTCAAAGAATAGCCATAGGAATAACATCCCATTCAAAAATATTTACCAAAAGAAAGGGTTTACAAACTAAAGTTGAAGCCAAATATAGAATGTCCAACATTATTAGTCCTAAATTACTTCTACTTCCACTCATGGTGAGCTGTATGGATATTGAGGTTGAGCATGTAAAATATGTATGTCCAACTTCTTAGTATGGAGACAAATGATCATCTAATTGGTTGTTTGCTCAAAGCATAGCTTCCTCTGTGTCGTCTAGCATATGCAGTGCTGTTGAATTGTATGCTCTTACACAAAGTCATGCTGGGCACATACATATCATCCCTGACTTTTCACCCGGACTCTGATCCTTAGTACTGTCGCCAGATGTGGCCAATTGCCTCCAGCCAACCCTGCCAGTTCATTTGCTTTCCAGGAAGAAAAAAAACATTGAAGTTCAGCAATGTATGACTGCAACAAAGATAAAAGGATAAGAGTAAAACAATGGGTGAAATGGTAGCAATTTCCAAGGTTAACACTGACAACAAATTCATCTCTATCCAGTGGAATTAAAAAGTATAATCGACATTCAACTTTACATTTACAGTACTATGGAGTCATTAGACAGGCTTATCATGAGTGTAATGACAAAGATATTCAACTTTACACGTACAGTACTATAAAGTCATTAGACAGGCTTATCATGAGTGTAATGACAAAGATATTCAACTTTACACTTACAGTACTATGAAGTCATTAGACAGGCTTATCATGAGTGTAATGACAAAGATATTCAACTTTTCACTTACAGTACTATAAAGTCATTAGACAGGCTTATCATGAGTGTAATGACAAAGATATTCAACTTTACATTTACAGTACTATAACGTCATTAGACAGGCTTATCATGAGTGTAATGACAAAGATATTCAACATGTCTTACATATTGATCAGTTACATATAGGGCCTTCAAAACTGTGTTGGCATGTTCAGTAAAATCTTATTATGGTGTTTGTTAACATTTCCAAGCACTAGCTAGCCACCTAAATGTTTCTAACTATGTTCCCATGAATGTTAATACCACAGACATAACTTTATTCATAAATTGAGAAAACTAATCATAGAAGAGCCAAACAGAGACACTAAATGCTGGTTTTTCATCCTTCCAGTTTTACGATTACAAGCACAGTAGCCTTTCAATCGGCAAACGTGAGAGGTTATGCCACTGGTTTGCATGCAAGCCCATTCTTCATATCAGCAAGACGGCATTGTATTTTCCTCTCGCTGGGTGCCTTTTGAGCAAAGGAGCACATTACATCTAGTCTTTGTTTTATTATGTTCAGCAGATTAATACATGGGGAGTGCACTGGAAAAATGTATATGAAAATGTGTACTTTACATAATTAAAAACACAGGTTACAAGCAGCTATTATAGCAGTACAATCTGGGGAATGTAATTAAAGAGAGTGTGAGAAGAGTGCAGATAAAGCTGCCGCTGTCATTACTGGCTCCCCATCATAATATTAGAGCTTTTCCCCTGAAACGTATTCTCTCTGAACTCATTTTGTATGACATTTTGCATTTCTGCATAGCTATCAAGAGGCTACCTGTGAATTAAACAGGGTTCGCTATACCACAAATTCACAGATGACATTTTGGACATGTAGATACCTCATATTTTCTGTGGTTTATTAATTAAAGCGAGACAAAACTCAAAACATCACTTACAGTTGCATTTGCCTGTGTCCCATGCAGGCTTGTTCGGATGGAAGAACTGCACAAATGGAGAAGAGAATGGAATGTTAGGATAATGGATAGATGGACATATTCATGAATGGAATACTGTAAAATGAATAGAATTTACTCATGGTTATTTCTATTTAACACAATACTACGCATACATTACAGATGTTTAATAAAGCCACTAAGATATGTTCTTACACTCACTACATGTATTTTATAAACATTTTTGTAACACTTTACTTAAAGCCTGAAGGGATAATGCATCTATTATAATGCCATGTTCATCCTAGTACCGTCCCTAGTGCGGTTGATGTATTTTGGCAATCCCTGAACTGCATACAGTTCTCTATCTCACTGTGTGATGCCAAGCAACTGTTCACAGAGTGGATAGATGTTTATATTACCTCACTATCAGCTAGAGGTTATAGAAACATACTAAACATTTTGAAACAGACTTATCATCTTTAAGCAGTAACGTTCTGACAGTAGTAGGACACACTGCAATCAAATACAAATGGCATTATGACCCAAAGACGATCTTCTCATCTTCCCATCATTTCCATGCACCTCCCCATCTTTTAATAGCTCCTCTTCATGAAACACAGAGATAATAGAAGGCAACGGGCCAAAAGTTGAAGAAAAGGGGAAATGATTAAAGAACCTTATTAAAATCAACCTTGTAGAATTGGACATGTGATGGAGAGCACATTATGAGACCTGATCCTTTTCAAATGACACCACGGTTTCCCGAACACGCCGAAAAACCTGATTAGGGTGACAAGCACTGAGTGATACTGCAAACCTGTTAATAACATGAAAATTAGAAGGGGCTCATGCAAAGAAAGGAGATTAATTTAGCTGGAGTCCATCTCGGGCAAATTGCGAAGTTGTGAATATGTTCTCAGATAATGAGCCTTCCTACTTGTCAGCTCACTTGTCATTTTCTGTAATTAATGTTAAGGAAGACTCCTTCCTGATGGTTCGTATTACTCATGTACCAAGAACATTTCTTCAGAGAAATAATTTACATTTATTATCATCAGTCTGTTTGTGTGGTTTATTCCACAGCAGAGTAATTTATTGCAGCACCATTTCGCTCGCCTTGATTAGTCATTCGTCAGACTGAGATGTAATTTTTTTCTTCAGATGTCTGGGCCAGGGAAATGTAAAGTGTTGCAGCATCATATGGGTTCCTGGATGCTTTACCTCCTATATCTCTCATTGTTTTTGTCTTATTTATTAAACAAACATGCTCAACATTCTTTTATGATTGGAAAATAAACACACACACACACTATGTATACAAAGGTATGTGGACACCCCATCAAATGAGTGGATTTGTCTATTTCAGCCACACCCGTTGCTGACAGGTGTATAAAATTGAGCACCACAGCCATGCAATCTCCATAGACAACCATTGGCAGTAGAATGGCCTCACTGAAGAGCTCAGTGACTTTCAACGTGGCACTGTCATGGGATGCCACCTTTCCAACAAGTCAGTTAATCAAATTTCGGCCCGCTAGAGCTGCTCCAGTCAACTGTAAGTGCTTTTATTGTGAAGTGGAAAGTTCTAGGAGCAACAATGGCTCAGCCGCGAAGTGGTAGGCCACACAAGATCACAGAACGGGACCGCCGAGTGCTGAAGCGTGTAACGCGTAAAAATCGCCTGTCTTCGGTTGCAACACTCACTACCGAGTTCCAAACTGCCTCTGGAAGCAACGTCAGCACAAGAACTGTTCGTCGGGAGCGTCATGAAATGGGTTTCCAAGGCCGAGCAGCCTAAGATCACCATGCTTGTGATGAATCACACTTCACCATCTGGCAGTCCGACGGACAAATCTGGGATTTGGAGGTTGCCAGGAGAACGCTGCCTGCCGGAATGCATTGTGCCAACTGTAAAGTTGACCTCAACCCCATTGAACACCTTTGGGATGAATTAGAACGCCGACTGCGAGCCAGGCCTAATCGCCCAACATCAGTGCCCGACCTCACTAATACTCTTGTGGCTGAATGGAAGCAAATCCCCGCAGAAATGTTCCAACATTTAGTTAAAAGCCTTCCCAAAAAAGTGGAGGCTGTTATAGTAGCGAAGGGGAAACCAACTCCATATTAATTCCCATGATTTTGGAATGAGATATTCGATGAGCAAGTGTCCACATACTATTGGTCATGTAGTGTACATTGTATTGCATCCCCACGACTCACTTCATTTCAGAATATTCCCAATAATCAGTCTTGTGAAATTATAGGTTTGCAGGACATAAATACAGCTCAGATGATAATTAAACAAATCTTTGCAAAGCTATCATCCCCTAATTGATCATTAACATGCTGAAATGATTGACTCTGGTTTACATGAATACTGCTAGCTATAAATAACACAGCACACTGTCAGTATAAATGACTGAGGAGAGAGGAGAGGTAAATAGGTTATGGCCAGGCCCAGAAAGATCTACATTTAGAATACTGTTGACAATTATACAGGGCCTGTTCCTTTTCTAACGATGGATAAAATCAATGCTGTGTTGTTGATTACTGTGTTACTTTCAGAATACATTTTGTCACCATTGACGCTACCTGAGGAACTGTATATCGATAATGGACTATATACTGGACTAACAGACCTTGACGTGATATGTCAAAACTGAACTAACGATATACATCGCATAATCATCACATCACATTGTCAAATAGCACATTAACATATTCATATTTTTCTTTACAGTATAGTTTTAACTGGTCATTGGTAACCGGGAATGTATATTTTCCCCTGTGATTTACAGAGGTGCAGAAATGAAATGAGTGCTCCTACTGTGCTGTAACCATAACTCAAATAATATCCATCAGAGATGTATATTTAAAGCAGCCTTGCTTTGCATTGTGTCGGTAAATGTATACGCCTATTTCTTAAATGTATTATTCATCGGAGCATGTAAATAATGCATTCTTGGTTCCATAGTAAATTAACCCTTTACCTTACCAGGGGTACAGGAGTCATTGTTATGATAGGCAATTATGTCATTTAATTAATGCTGTAATTAATACTGTAATTAGCTTAAATACCCTGCAACTGGGTGCCACCACTAAGCTGTCTTAATTAAACAGATTGAAAGGTTTTATATCTTCTTCTTTTTTGCACAGTCAGTTTACATGCAATATAGTGAAATACTTAGGTCACTATCAAACATGCATATAGACCTATGCAGTCAGTATATTGTATCTGTCTGTATCTCACTGTATCTTTTAATAACATGCAACCAAACTCAAACAATGCAAAAAAATCCCATATGTGCTTGTCCAACCCAGACAATTAACATAGTTAGAACATCCTTATTCAAATAGGGAATGATTATGCAGCTTGATGGACATCCATAATCAATCTGATTCTAAGACTCCTTCATGGTCACAGACATGAGATCTTTCACTTGGAACTCAGTTAGTCGTCTAAAAAATAATCAAGGCCAATAAATCCATTGTAAGCACTTTCAAAATAAAGGCCGCAACTGTGTAGTAGAAGATAGTGTAGTCCAGTATTTTATTACTCGGGGGCAGTAGTGGAGCAAGGAGACAGCTAATCCACTAGTGCAGAGTTTTTATCCTTGCCCAACCTGACAGTGATAGAAAGTGTTTTCCCCAAACTAGAAAAATAGTTGAGAGAAGATGAAATAGCAGAGTGGTCAGTGAATACTGAGGGATTTCTAGCCCACTATACTGCAATGCCAAGTTTATCTTTGTATTCATAGGTTGTGAGCCTCCATAGAACTCGTGTATTGTGCACGTATGACACAATCACATATACAGAGAGCTACCATACTTGCTTAAACAGTGTAGGTTCTCCCTTTTCAAACTATGCTAAATCGTTCAGACCGGTTCAATTTAACATTGGGAGATGTACTAACTCGGGAGGCTATATCAGACTATTAAAATGGATGTTGTCTCTTTGCCTTTTGTTGTTACTAAAGGATTTGAAATTGAGTTATTACGCAGATATTTGAATAACTTTAGATATGTTCATTCTAATGTGCATAAAAATACACAAATAAAGAAATAAACACTGTTCTCTGGTGCACAGAAAACACATATTATATAAACTTGTTCTGTTCACACCAAACACAACTCGATATCCCTGGGTTACCAGCGCCTTGAATTTGGTTCCTAGTGATTTTATCAATGTCGTTAGAACATTCATTGAACTAAGTGAGAAATCCATCAAAAGCTGACAGCAAGCTGTAGACTAATGGCTGTTAGGCTGTAATATTTTTTAATATGATTTTTATTTCACTTAATTTCATCTTCTCTTAACGGAGGTCCCAAGTCAGTAGAGAGCTGCTCAGAGCAGTGAGTTTACTGCCTGCTTCAGTTTCCAGTTACACTCTGTCCCTCAACCCAACAACAATATGTCAGGGACTAGCCAGAGGAGTTTGGGGTTTATTGTTCTCTTTGTCCATGTTTACCTGTATGTCCTAAATACACAAGTTCAATCTGATGGGACATAATGGGTTGCACTCTGACCTGAAGTAGTGTAGTTATTAACGTATTTGATACAAAAGTGATTGTAAACTATATTAGAAAATATAGGTGTGTTCAAGTTAGAGCAGTTCACTTTTTAATGGGATAGTGACGGAAACATGCAAAACATACAGCATACTGACTGATATAAATAGTTGTATATCTCCACATCCAGCTTTGGAATGTAGCTTCCTAATACACCATGCACTCTAAATAAAAAAGTAGCTCAGTGGGTTTCAATTATGTGCTAACATAAACCTAATTGTACACCTCCCTTCAGCAGTAGCCCCTGTTCTTACACTTCATATCTCCTGAAACAATCAGACACTGCACTGAAATTGCCTGAAACATAACGAAACAAATGAAATGGAAATGTATTTCTCGCAACAGGATTATCTGTCCCTGTGACTCTTATCTCTCCCTTGCTGTTTACTTGAGTAAAAAGGAGAAAGATCATTTTACAATTAATGGAAGAGTTTTCAGGACCCCTACTGTAATAATTCGATGACACATCTTCAAGAACTACCCCTCCATATAGCCTAACCTCAGATTTCAATGATCTTGACCCCGGATATATTAATAGATGAGTTAATGGTCTGCAGAAATCCTTTAATTTATGCCAGGGTGAATTAAGAAGAAGTAATGGGTTTTTCTTTTCAAAATGTCCAGACAAGGCATTTCCATTGAGCTTATCTGAGAAATCAAATGACCATATTATCTCTTTGAATGGGCCTTCTGAAGCTATATTTCACACTGTCTGATGAGAGTAGTTCTGACATTCATTACATGATTCTTGCTTTATTGTAGCTTGGTAGTACATGCTATGACAATGGAGGATAATAATTTCCTAGCCCACAGTGAAGAGGATGGCCATGAATCATAACTTGGGATTAAAAAGACAAATGAAACTTTTAGCAATTAATGCAATGTAAATGTAAATGAAATGCTATAATGTGCAGTAAGGTACAGTATAATACACATTCCCAGACTTTTGTAAGACAGCAAACCACTATTTTGCTTCCTTCAGCTTACTCCTTTTCCTGAATTTTAGGATGTAAAATATGCTACCGCATGTGTTGTTGATATTGATGAGAAACTACCACAGTATAATATGCAACAATCCATTCCAATTGAACAGATTTCTCCTCTTCTTTCCTTAGCAGGTAGCCAGGAAAACCTGACAGGGTGACGGTGTAATGAGAAATATGATAATTCTGTTGCACATTAATTTCATGTCCTGTGGGTTCTGCAAGATCACTTATTATTCGTAACAAATTAAATCACTGTTTTACCTAGTATCACCCTGTGTATCAAAAAATCCTTTCCACTCCTCGATCAAATTAGCTATATTCTTACTCCCACACAGTGGTTAAGTACTGTATATCATAACATTTCCTTGAAGTTGTAATGGCTGTGAAATTATTCGGAGATATGCATGACATACAGTACATAGGCTGATTTTTTCAAAGTGCATGGAGCTCTTAGTGCCGGATTTGATGCATTTTGTCTGAACTGGCACTTAAACATGAGCTATAACAATGTCATTGTGCTGCCCCGTGATGATGAAGTCATCCTTATATACTTGAAGGAGACACTTTTTAAAATAAAGGCACCACTTTCTCCTGCCACCTAATGTTGTACACACCCCAAGGTTGCATATTGGTGTTATAAGTGAACTTGAGCCCCCCCCTGTCAAATAGCAGTGCAACACTGGCAGTTATTTGGGGTTTGTTTGTAATCTTTTCGGGCGCTTTGTCAGGCAGGCACAGTGATATTAGTGCGAGTGCACAAAAGCCCCAGAGTGGTGTCACGCACAATTAATGTCCCCAGGTAGCAACTCCATTAGTCTTATGAACTCAAGCCGCAGTGGGGAATGCTAATGGCGGAGGTGCCGTAGGGCATTAGGAGAGTGCAGAGAAAGCCCCCACTATACCCTTCTACTTGACCACTGTGTACCTCCATCACACTTTAGAGCTGTGCGACTAACACCCCCCAACCTTAGCACTTAAATGAGACATACAGATGTAGGATATTAATTTGATCACTCTTTTGTTGCTGACAATGTTCTTACACAGCAGGAATACACATTTGTAGTGTATTTGAGTTTTAAAAAGACTTCTAAAGTTTGTAATTTCCAAATTTCAGACTTGATTTGCCCTAATGGAAAATGTATCAACTCCTAC
Source organism: Salvelinus fontinalis (assembly GCF_029448725.1). Classification (NCBI taxonomy): domain Eukaryota; kingdom Metazoa; phylum Chordata; class Actinopteri; order Salmoniformes; family Salmonidae; genus Salvelinus; species Salvelinus fontinalis. Next base: position 14,966,457 of record NC_074692.1, read on the forward strand.
AAAAATGTACATTTATTATAATCCACATAATAATTCACATTTCCAGTTGCTGCAGGATTATTTTTTAAGATCCTACATCTGTAGGGTTCTGTTGAACAGCAATTAGAATGTGAGGAATTCATGTGCAATGCACCCAGCTCTCACGTAATGTATTGAGCATAATTAATGTGGGTTTGGTTTCATCAGAGCTAATGATACAGACCAACCAATGCTTCAAATAACATATATATTTTTCAAGATCTCTGGAATTTTATCCAAATACCGTCTAATCAACTCAATAATGCCCTCATCCCCTCTAAACGCTCCTGTAACATTTCATCCAATGGCATGTTCTTGTAAAGGCCCTAAATCTATTTTCGGCGCGTTATAAGTGAGAGAAAAAACTCATGCGGTTAATCAGTGTCAGGTTTCATAACATGTCAGGTTCCATGCCATGGTTTCCAATCCCACTTGGTCACATGACCTTCCACACTGACAATCCCCAGCTGACCTTGCTCATGTAGCCATGCCCACCGGTTGAGCTGATCTAACAGGCCTATAGCTGCGCTAGCTAGCCCCCAGGGTGAGGCCCTGCACCGTGCCTGCTCTAGCATGTACGTATTTAGGAAGGCTCGTAGCTACCTTTATATCACAGCTCAATAAAATTAGGTTTCCTACAAGCGTACATATCAATTCTGTGTCACACAGCCTATGAAGCAAAGAAAGAAACAGAGGTGAAAGCAATGAAAGTGTGAGCTGACAGAAAGCAGAGCAAGACAGTGAGAACATAGTAACAGAGTCATTTGGGAGACCGAGCCCACAGCACTAACCTTCATTCATAGATGAAAAATACATCCCTGCCAAAACAGTGACTGCAAACACAGAGAAGTCACTCTCCGCTTATTCACACCCTTTATTATATTATCAATTACACATTATAAATATACTCCAGATGATTTTGTTTTCTGTGGCTTACTCCATCATGTCGTGCAGTCATCACTCAAGCTGAGGCCCACATGGGAAGGCTAGCACCGTTCTCACGTTCTTGGGGCTCCCTCTCACTGTTGCTGCTTGGAATGCAGTGCCTGCTTTATTGCTAGTGGCAGTAATTGCACTTATGTTTGACAGTCCTTTGTTGGGATAAACCCCACAGCTGGCTTTATTTCAACTCCTACTGTAACCATACAACCGCAGTCAGCCTTGATATCTGACAAGTAACCCACAGCCAAATCTACTGTATGCTGAAACAGCTCAGAATGGGATCTCTCAATAGTGTACAGTATGTCTTCACTGTGCTGTGTTTTGACAGCATCTGTTAAGCTGAGAACAACCCAAACTGTTTGTTTACATGCAGTAGTTCAGATATTTTGTGGTGCCAGGGAGGGGGGGGGGGGGGGGGGGGGGTTCAAAATGGCAGTAAGATGTAAAATCCCTATAGAGAGCCATTTACCTGAGAACATCAATATAGGTAAACATGAAGGCATGCAGCTAAATTGATCTCAGCAGATTCATCAGATCATTTGTGCACAAATAAGCCTTTGTTTAAGCAACTATAAGCATGGGATCATAATGTGGATGCTATATGATTCAAGTCACTGGCGACTTTATGGAGAGAGTTTTGCGATGTACCTGTAGTGTATAGATCAGTGAAGGGCAAAGGAAAACTAGAGGAAAACTAACGATGATACTGATACGACCTACAGTTCTTGTTCTGTCTCAAGCCTCTTTGAGAGACCTCTCTGCAATGTTATGTGGCCTTCAGTACTGTAGGTGTATAGGTGTACATGTCTGCAGACTACTAGTTGAGGAACAATAACAGTCAAAGTGCTCTCTAAAAGCCCAGGGCATGTCAAATATTGCATTCAGTAAAGGCTGTGTGCTTCAATTGTTAAATGTTACCATGGTTACCAAGATAAAATGGATCCATGAGATGCAGCAAGCCATTTTGGGATAAAAGTGAATGCTATAATTTGCAACAAAAACAAAAAGTAAAGAGACATGGATTAGCTACAGTACACACAGGGCAGGAAATCACAGCCGTTATAATAGACAGAAAACACAAAGTGCAGCACATGTGTACTGCACAAATTGTCTAAGATTTACATATTGGAAGTGACTTAGGGATATGAATTCTACACTCCATTTAAAGTAGTATTTTATTTCTCTCTGCCTGGAGGCTCAACGCACATCTAAGTTCTTCCACAGCTATAATTCTCCAGCACACCATCCCTGCTTCACCATCAGGTTCCCATGGACTCATTTTGCTTCACTCCTTGGGTGTATGAGTTCTGTGACTGACTGAGCAAACACCTATACACCTACTGGACCTGGGCCAATGTTTTGGGGAAAATGGCGACTCACAGAATCCAGTTTTGGCTGCTTTGTACACTCTGACACTGTTATTTAAGATGGCCAACAACACTGCAGTTGTTAACTATTGGATTGTATTAAGCTTCTGCCACAGCCTTTTATGGATCAGATAGCATCCCACTGCTCACATGTTTGACTTTGTGACATTCCTATCAATGAGGAAAACAAGTGTTCCCATTGATTTGCACATTAAATATATTAGTAATAAAAGAACATCCTGCAGCAAACCAATTGTAAAATCAATAGTAATTGGTACCAAAATATTATGAGTGCTTGTTCTGCAGTCGTATTGTCTCTGTAACTGACCACTAAAATCCTGGATGTTTGCACAATACATGTGATAAATGTTGATGACAATGTCAAATAAATGTATGGGTGTAATTCTGGGAGCCTAAATATAAATTGAATAAAATCTGAAAAGGCCAGCAAAAAAAAAAAAAAAAAGAGCTGCTACATTTGACGTACATGTATTACAACTGATATTTTGATCTGAAGAAAATGAGAACATTCGAAAAGGGAAAATGTTCTGCCCACATTTATCATGGGAGTTTCACAAGGGTGGTGCGACACACTGCAAGGACCTAAAACCACTGTTCATTTCCTCTGGCATCTACAAGGCCCCAGTCCTTCCCCCACGACTAGACATCTGAAGCAGTAGAGGATGAGGACATGCTGGGGGAGAGGAGGGGTTGATGAGACATGGGGAGTATGAGGAGAAGGAGGAAAAATATAAATGTTTGGTTTTTGTATTGGTTCCAGTCCTCACCGTATCACAGCGGATAATGAAAATGCATCACATTCCAAATAGTTATGATTGGGCTTTTCAAGATAATTGTCTACTTGTAGTTTCCATCTGTTCCTCTCCAGAGCTTTTTAATGTTAGGATCAGATTGGGCTCAACTGAGATTGGCAAACTGCACTCAACACTCCTTTACTACCTTGGATCTCCATAGTGCTCTGTAATGTCTATCACTAATCAATCAGCTCCAACTGCATGTGGCCTATTGAGACCAGGGTAAAGCAACATTATCACCACAGAGATCAATAATAAGAAACATCCCTGGAAATAACACATTCTTAATTTAACCCTTTATTTCATTATCGAGGCTCCTCTAAAGTAACAACATACATTTGGACGATAAGGAAAACATTTTATCACCTAGATCAGGGGTACTCAAATCTTAACCTACGAGTTCTGGAGCTGTAACGTTCGTCTACTTCGTCCTCCTCAGACGAGGAGAGGCGAGAAGGATCAGAGGACCAATGTGCAGCGTGATAGTTATATGACATAATGAAGTTTATTAAAGTAAGGACGAAACACGAAAACACTTCAACAAACTACAAAACAAATAAACGATGTAGACAGACCTGGACTTGAGAACTTACAAGATACGAAGAACGCACGAACAGGAACAGACTACATACACGAACGACAAAACAAAACAGTCCCGTGTGGTAGACATACAGACACGGAAGACAACCACCCACAACAAACAATGTGAAACAACCGACCTATATATGGTTCTCAATCAGAGGAAAAACGACAACCACCTGCCTCTGATTGAGAGCCATACAAGGTCAATTAACACTGACACTTAACATAGAACAAACAACACAGACTGCCCACCCAGCTCACGTCCTGACCCACTAAACACAACTATACAAAAGGAAAACAAGGTCAGGAACGTGACAGGAGCCTTCTGGTTTTCTGTTCTACCTCATAATTAATTGTACACACCTGGTGTCCCAGGTCTAAATCAGTCCCTGATTAGAGGGGAATAATAAAATAATGCAGTGGACCTGGCTTCGAGGTCCAGAGTTGAGTTTGATGGACCTAGATGATATCGATATGGATAACTTCCCATGGAGAAAGTTGTGAGAGAGTCTCCTGTCCCTTTGCTCTCTTTCTTCTGTGGTCTCTGTCTGCTATGGTGTAGGTTAATTTTAACCCGTGGAGCAGGAAAACAAAGCATGAGGTGTGTCTTATTCTCCACAGAGTGCACTGGAGCCGAGGAGTGAGCTTGCTGCCATCCTGGAGGCTTTGAGTGCTTTATAACACTGTACACAAAGGACCAGCTTCACACAGCCTGGTCATTAACAAGTGGGCAGTAGTGAAGGCAAAGCCGGAGAGAGGTCTTCCACTGTCCTGCCACCACACCTGCTTCCAGGCGTAGAGAGCTCAGAGAGCCAGCCCGGCCTTGCATGAAGAATGACTTTTTGTGCTCCAAACTCCTGGGAAAGCAGTCAAGCCCCTGCCTGCTGTCATGTCATTTAGGTCATTCACATATGACAACAGTCTTTGTCTGAGAGCACAAAAACAGCAGAATGGATGAGCAATACTTTAAATGTAATGTCTAAACAAGTTGGCTGCTCATAGATTACAATCCTCAGGATGCAAATTGAGCCATCACGTAGGGTTGAATCCCGACCTTAAGATCCACACTTGTAACTCAGATTTCATGTAAGTCTCCCAAAGTATGATTTACTGAAATGTCTATGAGATGAAAATGACTACGAAGAAATGTCAATTTCGAATTTTCATAACCATCCAATAATGAACCCCAGTGTAATGGCTGGAGAAACAGAGCGCCATCATTATCCAGGAGCCAATGTGTTGATTGCTTCATTATGATTGTCGGTGCCTTGGATCAATGGACTGCACAGGGGTGGCATGTGAGTTCAGAGGAACTGTACACTTTTAGAAAAAAGGGTTCCAAAAGGGTTCTTCGGCTGTCCCCAGAGGAGAACCCTTTTTGGTTACAGGTAGAACTCTTTTTGGTCCAGGTCGAACCCTTATGGGTTCCACGTAGAACCCTCTGGAGAAAGGTTTCTACATCAAACCCGAAGAGGTTCTACCTAGAATCAAAAATGGTTCTTCAAAGTTCTCCTATGGGGACAGCCGAAGAACCCCTTTGGGTTCTAGACAACACCTTTTTCCTAAGAGTGTAGGCTTGATACAGTCAGTATTAGAGATGAATGAATCTGAACATATTAGATAGTACCAGTGTAAAAAAAATATATATATCTGAAGCGTGTAAAACAAATCTACAAATGTTAGTGTTTGGTTTTAACACGTAGGCAATGTCAAATGTGCCACCATATTAGATCAACTGTAATTCACAGTCCTTGTTCCTTAAAATGACACTAGAGGATATGAGGCAACATAAACTTCACTTCAACCAGCCCCTTCTGAAATAGACACCCATCCAGCTAGTTCCACCATGTGCAATGTTGATGGAGGCAGATACATCACAGTCTCAACTGGACTACAGGTTGATGGATGTCAGCCGAGGGACTGGTAGATTGGAGAATGAGACCGGATATGTGACATTTACTTACAGAGAGCGCTCGCCGGCAAGCAGCAGTGTTATGTAAATAGCACACCTGTCTGCCCATCGACATCCCTGGCTTATCTGCCTTTCATTTGAAATATCAGCACACCATTTTGTGCCATCTGTGGTATTATTTGTTCAGCCGACTGAAAAGAAAAGACTTTGAATATCAATATGAGAATTGAGCATCACATAGCCATGGCATTTGCTATTCAATATAAAAAGGGACGTTTTAATTCCCCTTTTTGTGAATGCCTCCTAAAGTTTATTTTGATATTATATCAAACTGATGTTGACCTTTGATTCTCTGAAAACTGTATAAATAAACTGTACACTGGGAAATTGACTAGACTCACATGTGACACTCATAACTACCTTGGGTCTTTGTTGCACAGCTCATGTTTGGTGGCATATCTCAATCAGACGCCAGCTCCCAGAGACACTATTGATTTCCATCAGTATGTCACTATGTCATTGGAGCATGCCAACAAAAATGAACCAGAGAAAACAAGACATGTGATGTTGTGATTAGAACCATTCCCCCTTTCAGTCACTCTTTTTCAATATTCTCTGCCATGGCAGTCAAGCAACATTGGATACTTTCTCCAAGTGGAATCTCAGGGATTTTTTTTTTGGTCCTCCAGTGTTTTTTTCCCTTTAAGGAATGGTGAAAAATGAGAAAGGACAAGCCTGAGAAGGAGGTGATGGATTGCAAGACCATCAATTTGGGAGAGCAGTCTCTTCTCAGGCAAGCGAGTCACTGAAATTTAAATTATTAATCTCATGTAATAATATGTGGCACAGGCAAAGGCTGGGGAAACAGTTTGGAAATGGTTGTCCTCTCTTCTCCAAACACATGCAGGTGGATATGACTATCCTATGGACTGTAAATAACAGCCTCTCCTCACTTTAATTGCTTTTTGGTGAATATGCCCCAATTGTGTCTCTCTAATGACTTTAGTTTCATCAGGTCCTGCAGAAATGTTTTGAGGAAGAAAATCCATTGTGCCCACTAACAATGAAAAATTCATATTGTTGTTTTTTTTACACCTCTCTCCCTCTCCCCCTTTCTCCCTCTCTCCCTCTCACTCTTTCATATTCTATGATATATTTAAATGTTAATAACCATTCATTCTTGACACCCGTTCTACCAAGCCCCAAGTTTAACAGGAAATCTATTTAATCTGAAGAATCTCATTACACGATCATGGCAGAAGCTAAAGGCTTGAAGGTACTCAATAAGAGAGAGAGAGAGAGAGAGAGAGAGAGAGGGAGGCAGAGAGGGAGAGGGAGAAAGACAGATAGAGGGAGAGAGGCAGAGCGAGAGGGAGGGAGGCAGAGAGAGAGAGGGGGGCAGAGAGAGAGAGGGAGGGAGGCAGGCAGAGAGAGAGAGAGAGACAGATAGGGAGAGGGGAGGCAGAGAGAGAGATAGATAAAGGGGAGGCAGAGAGAGAGCGAGATAAAAGGGAGGCAGAGAGAGAAAGATAAAGGGGAGGCAGAGAGAGAGATAGATAAAGGGGAGGCAGAGAGAGAGAGATAAAGAGGAGGCAGAGAGCGAGCTAGATAAAAGGGAGGCAGAGAGAGAGATAAAGGGGAGGCAGAGAGAGAGCTAGATAAAGGGGAGGCAGAGAAAGAGAGATAAAGGGGAGGCAGAGCAAGAGCTAGATAAAGGGGAGGCAGAGAGCGAGATAGATAAAGGGGAGGCAGAGAGAGAGCTAGATAAAAGGGAGGGAGAGAGATAAAGGGGAGGCAGAGCGAGAGAGAGAGAGCGAGAGCGAGAGAGAGAGAGAGAGAGAGAGAGAGAGAGAGAGAGAGGAGGAGAGGAGAGAGAGAGAGAGAGAGAGAGAGAGAGAGAGGAGAGAGAGAGGAGAGAGAGAGAGAGAGAAGAGAGAGGGAGAGAGAGAGAGAGAGAGAGGAGAGAGGAGGAGAGAGAGAGAGAGAGAGAGAGAGGAGAGCGCAGAGAGCAGAGAGCGAGAGAGAGCAGAGAGAGAGCAGAGAGCGAGAGAGAGCAGAGAGAGAGCAGAGAGAGAGCAGAGAGCAGAGAGAGAGCAGAGAGCAGAGAGAGAGCAGAGAGCGAGAGAGAGCAGAGAGAGAGCAGAGAGAAGAGAGAGAGCAGAGAGCAGAGAGCAGAGAGAAGAGAGAGAGCAGAGAGAGAGAGAGAGAGAGAGAGAGAGAGAGAGAGAGAGAGCAGAGAGAGAGCAGAGAGAGAGCAGAGAGAGAGAGAGGCAGAGAGAGGCAGAGAGAGGCAGAGAGAGAGAGAGAGAGAGAGAGAGAGAGCAGAGAGAGAGCAGAGAGAGGCAGAGAGAGGAGAGAGGCAGAGAGAGGCAGAGAGAGCAGAGAGAGAGAAGAGAGAGAGAGAGAGAGAGAGAGAGAGAGAGAGAGAGAGAGAGAGAGAGAGAGAGAGAGAGAGGAGAGAGAGAGAGAGAGGAGAGAGAGAGAGAGGAAGAGGAGAGAGAGAGAGAAGAGAGAGAGAGAAGCGAGAGGAGCAGAGAGCGAGAGAGAGCAGAGAGCGAGAGAGAGCAGAGAGCGAGAGAGAGCAGAGAGCGAGAGAGAGCAGAGAGCAGAGAGAGAGCAGAGAGCAGAGAGAGAGCAGAGAGCAGAGAGCGAGAGAGAGGCAGAGAGGCAGAGAGAAGAGAGAGAGCAGAGAGAGAGAGAGAGAGAGAG
>NC_074692.1:16922074-17082074 GCF_029448725.1 Salvelinus fontinalis
TCCCAACCTCCGCTCTCTCTCCCCCGCTACTCTCTCCTCTTCCATCCTATCATCTCTTCCCTCTGCCCAAACCTTCTCCAACCTATCTCCTGATTCTGCCTCCTCAACCCTCCTCTCCTCCCTTTCTGCATCCTTTGACTCTCTATGTCCCCTATCCTCCAGGCCGGCTCGGTCCTCCCCTCCCGCTCCGTGGCTCGACGACTCATTGCGAGCTCACAGAACAGGGCTCCGGGCAGCCGAGCGGAAATGGAGGAAAACTCGCCTCCCTGCGGACCTGGCATCCTTTCACTCCCTCCTCTCTACATTTTCCTCTTCTGTCTCTGCTGCTAAAGCCACTTTCTACCACTCTAAATTCCAAGCATCTGCCTCTAACCCTAGGAAGCTCTTTGCCACCTTCTCCTCCCTCCTGAATCCTCCTCCCCCTCCCCCCCCCTCCTCCCTCTCTGCAGACGACTTCGTCAACCATTTTGAAAAGAAGGTCGACGACATCCGATCCTCGTTTGCTAAGTCAAACGACACCGCTGGTTCTGCTCACACTGCCCAACCCTGTGCTTTGACCTCTTTCTCCCCTCTCTCTCCAGATGAAATCTCGCGTCTTGTGACGGCCGGCCGCCCAACAACCTGCCCGCTTGACCCTATCCCCTCCTCTCTTCTCCAGACCATTTCCGGAGACCTTCTACCTTACCTCACCTCGCTCATCAACTCATCCCTGACCGCTGGCTACGTCCCTTCCGTCTTCAAGAGAGCGAGAGTTGCACCCCTTCTGAAAAAACCTACACTCGATCCCTCCGATGTCAACAACTACAGACCAGTATCCCTTCTTTCTTTTCTCTCCAAAACTCTTGAACGTGCCGTCCTTGGCCAGCTCTCCTGCTATCTCTCTCAGAATGACCTTCTTGATCCAAATCAGTCAGGTTTCAAGACTAGTCACTCAACTGAGACTGCTCTTCTCTGTATCACGGAGGCGCTCCGCACTGCTAAAGCTAACTCTCTCTCCTCTGCTCTCATCCTTCTAGACCTATCGGCTGCCTTCGATACTGTGAACCATCAGATCCTCCTCTCCACCCTCTCCGAGTTGGGCATCTCCGGCGCGGCCCACGCTTGGATTGCGTCCTACCTGACAGGTCGCTCCTACCAGGTGGCGTGGCGAGAATCTGTCTCCTCACCACGCGCTCTCACCACTGGTGTCCCCCAGGGCTCTGTTCTAGGCCCTCTCCTATTCTCGCTATACACCAAGTCACTTGGCTCTGTCATAACCTCACATGGTCTCTCCTATCATTGCTATGCAGACGACACACAATTAATCTTCTCCTTTCCCCCTTCTGATGACCAGGTGGCGAATCGCATCTCTGCATGTCTGGCAGACATATCAGTGTGGATGACGGATCACCACCTCAAGCTGAACCTCGGCAAGACGGAGCTGCTCTTCCTCCCGGGGAAGGACTGTCCGTTCCATGATCTCGCCATCACGGTTGACAACTCCATTGTGTCCTCCTCCCAGAGCGCTAAGAACCTTGGCGTGATCCTGGACAACACCCTGTCGTTCTCCACCAACATCAAGGCGGTGGCCCGTTCCTGTAGGTTCATGCTCTACAACATCCGCAGAGTACGACCCTGCCTCACACAGGAAGCGGCGCAGGTCCTAATCCAGGCACTTGTCATCTCCCGTCTGGATTACTGCAACTCGCTGTTGGCTGGGCTCCCTGCCTGTGCCATTAAACCCCTACAACTCATCCAGAACGCCGCAGCCCGTCTGGTGTTCAACCTTCCCAAGTTCTCTCACGTCACCCCGCTCCTCCGCTCTCTCCACTGGCTTCCAGTTGAAGCTCGCATCCGCTACAAGACCATGGTGCTTGCCTACGGAGCTGTGAGGGGAACGGCACCTCAGTACCTTCAGGCTCTGATCAGGCCCTACACCCAAACAAGGGCACTGCGTTCATCCACCTCTGGCCTGCTCGCCTCCCTACCACTGAGGAAGTACAGTTCCCGCTCAGCCCAGTCAAAACTGTTCGCTGCTCTGGCACCCCAACGGTGGAACAAACTCCCTCACGACGCCAGGACAGCGGAGTCAATCACCACCTTCCGGAGACACCTGAAACCCCACCTCCTCAAGGAATACCTAGGATAAAGCAATCCTTCTGCCCCCCCCCCCCCCCCTTAAAATGATCTAGATGCACTATTGTAAAGTGGCTGTTCCACTGGATGTCATAAGGTGAATGCACCAATTTGTAAGTCGCTCTGGATAAGAGCGTCTGCTAAATGACTTAAATGTAAATGTAAATGTATATCAATTACCCATGTACTTAAATGAAAGACTGTGACTCATTGTACAAGTCCCTCTCGGTATCTAGTATTTAAATAAATAAAATTAATCTAAAATGCCCTCCCGGCCATTCACCACTCGGCCCTGTTGTCACAAGCAGGAAGGTGGAATCGCCTTGATCCAGTCACCCTCGCCCCTCGCCCCTCGCCCCAGCCCCGGCCTACAGAGCACTGTTCCCAGACACATTTGATATTAAGTGCCATAGTGGCTGCATAGCTATAAGCTGAGTTGTTGGCTCAACCTCCAGTCTGTGGCAAGTGGGTAAGTTTGGACCCGTCCTGGTTCAGAATTGTCTCTTAGAATGCAGGTCTGAAACCCTCCCGCCTATAGCCATGAGCACTGGCATAGCCATGGTAGTCGTTTACCTCTGTCACTAATGATGTAGACTGATGTGCTGGAACACAGCAGGGGGAACTGGGTTTCTCCAAATGAGGACTTTCTCCGAGAGAGGACAGTCAAGGGTGGCAGGGCAACACCACAGCCAGAGAGGAGAGACGTTCCTCTTTCCAGTCCTCCAAGTGAGCTTATAACTGTGATTAGCTGATGCTATAGAAAGCACCCAGGGAGTTTTGGTGGCCTGCTGGTTCCATGATGAATGTCCAACATCTAATAAAGCAATGAGACAGAAAAGAGTGTGTTCCTAGGATTATTGCCAAAGCTATGGTCCAGTTAAAGGACAGATGCAAAGCCAGGGAGTTCAAATGGTATACCAGTCAATTGGTACAGACCTTATGGTGTTATGACATTCTCTGTACTCACAAATAGAGTGTGGTAGCAACTATCCTGCTGTTTGCTCTACAGCCACCCCTCTGTTGTTAATGGTGGATGGGGGTGTTTATTGACCACCTGTCACCCATCCGCTACCCCCTCAACAGACCTCTTAATAAACACTTCAGGGGGGCCAGGGGCTGGGTTGTCATGAGGAGGACCAAAGGATTAAGACCTATTCTTTGCCAGACAGACTGATGAACTGAAATGGTTAAGGTGGTGGAAAACCTTGGTTGCAGATTTCACCTTCCTCGTAGATATAGTGTTTGTGTTTAATTTAGACAAATCAATGTAGACTTTTCACTCTTCCCCAAAATTGTGTGATTTGATTTCTAAATTCGCACTAAATAGACCTATGCATGTACTGCCAGTTCTTGAATTAATTCATTGAATTGCCCGTCATGGAGCTTGATGTCGGTATGTAGAAACTCTGCTCTCCTTTTCAATCAATGGACTATTTATAATGTCAGTATAGATGTGTTTTATAATCTACACTGAGTGTACAAAACATTAGGGACATCTTCCTAATATTGACTTGCACCCCTTTTTGCTCTCAGAACAGCCTCAATTCGACGGGGCATGGACTCTACAAGGTGTCTAAAGCGTTCCACAGGGATGCTGGCCCTCGTTGACTCCAATGCTTCCCACAGTTGTGCCAAGTTGGCTGGATGTCCTTTGGGTGGTTAACCATTCTTGAATCACAAGGGAAATTGTTGAGCGTGAAAAACCCATCAGCGCTGCAGGTCTTGACACACTCAAACCGGTGCACCTGGTACCTACTACCATACCCCGTTCAAAGGCACTTAAACATTTTATCATGCCCATTTGGTTGGTAGCCTTGTGGTTGAGCCGGTTGGGCCAGTAACCGAAAGGGTAATGGTTAGAATCCTCGAGCCGGCAGGGTGGAAAAATCTGCCCTTCTACCTTTAAGCAAGGCAGTTAAACAACAACTGCTCCGTGGGCAGCAATGACATGGATGTCGATTAAGGCAGCCCCCCGCTCCACTCTGATTCAGAGGGTTTGGGTGAAATGTGAGAGACACATTTTGGTTGAATGCATTCAGTTGCGTAACTGACTAGGTATCCCCTTTCCCTTTCCCTTCACCCTCTGAATAGCACAAACGCTGGTGAGCATGTGTGCCCTACGGCACACTGCAGGGGCTAAAACGTTCCTCCACATCTGCCAAGACAGCTGAGAGACCGGGAGGCAGATACGGGATTAGCATACCGCCCTGTCACCATAGGCAGTTTCTACCAGAGGTGCATGGCTGCTCACACACACACGCATGTAGCTTTTCGTGGAGGGGAGAGTAGGCTCACCATTGAGATACCCCCCACTCGGAATGTTATGATCAGAGAAAACGCACCCAGAACTCATTGAGTCTTTCCTTTATCAGCTTTTCGCTGAGTTTGTCAACGGGTTGGTGGTGGTGACTCTGGGAGGATACGTTCAAGCTGTGTTTTAGTGGGGTAATAATGGTCGGAATCACATTAATTCCAGGTACTAATGATTTAAAGGTAATACGATGTTGTCGTTGAGAAATGTAACCACTCTCAAATTCATAGACCGAGCTATGGATGCAAGGGCTGACCGACCATCCATGATATCAAAATCATCACATTGAACCATGTTTTGAGGCTATACAGTGTTTGTTTACATTTACATTGTTCATGCCGTCCCTAGGAGGGGTGCGTCACTTGAGTGGGTTGAGTCAATGGCGTGATCTTCCTGTCCGGGTTGAACATCTATGAACATTTGAACATCTGGCCATGTTCTGTTATAATCTCCACCCGGCACAGCCAGAAGAGGACTGGCCACCCCTCATAGCCTGGTGCCTCTCTAGGTTTCTTCCTAGGTTCTGGCCTTTCTAGGGAGTTTTTCCTAGCCACCTTGCTTCTACACCTGCTTTGCTTGCTGTTTGGGGTTTTAGGCTGGGTTTCTGTACAGCACTTTGTGACATCAGCTGAAGTAAGAAGGCATTTATAAATACGTTTGATTGATTGACAAACAGTGGTGGAAAAAGTACCCAATTGCGGATAGCCAAGGGCACACTCCAACACTCAGACATAATTTACAAGCAAAGCATGTGTTTGGTGAGTCCGCCAGATCAGTGGCAGTAGGGATGACCAGGAATGTTCTCTTGATAAGTGTGTAAATTAGACAATTTTCCTGTCCTGCTAACAATTCCAAATGTAACGAGTAGTTTTGCTTGTCAGGGAAATTATTTCTCGTAAAAATTGCATTATTTTATTAGGAGTATAGTGAAGTAAAAGTTGTAAAAAATATTAATATTAAAGTACAGATACCCCGAAAAACGACTTAAGTAGTACTTTCAAGTATTTTTACTTAAATACGTTACACTCCTTCTTACAAATATTATATTTTGGGTTCTGATGGGGTACGACAGTTGAACTAAGCTCTAAGTTATATTCTTTAAGAATCAATGGGTATACCCTGAGTGTACAACACATTAAGAACTCCTTCCTAATATTGAGTTGCACCCATCCTTTTGCCCTCAGAATAGCCTCAATTTGTCGGAGCATGGACTCTACAAGGTTTCGAAAGCGTTCCACAGGGATGTTGGCCAATATTGACTCCAATGCTTCCCGTAGATGTGTCAAGTTGGCTGGATGTCCTTTGGGTGGTGGACCATGCTTGATAAACATGGGAAACTGTTGTGTGTGAAAAACCAGGAAGAGTTGCATTTCTTGAAAGACTCAAGCCGGTTTGCTTTGCACCTACTACCATACCCTGTTGAAAGGCACTTACATATTTTGTCTTGCCCATTCACCCTCTGAATGGCACACATACACATTCCATGTCTCAAGTTGTCTCAAAGGCTTTAAAATCCTTCTTTAACTTTACTTCTCCCCTTCATCTACACTGATTGAAGTGGATTTAACAAGTGACATCAATAAGGGATTATAGGTTTCACCTAGATTCACCTAGTCAGTCTATGTCATGGAAAGAGCAGGTGTCCTTAATGTTTTGTACACTCAGTGTATATCATTACTGTCACATCCTGATCTGTTTCACCGGTCTGTGTGCTTGTCTCCACCCCCCTCCGGGTGTCGCCCATCTTCCCCATTATCCCCAGTGTATTTATACCTGTGTTCTCTGTTTGTCTGTTGCCAGTTCGTTTTGTTCGTCAAGCCTACCAGCGGTTTCCCCCTTGCTCCTGTGTGTTTCTAGTTCCTGTTTTCTAGTTTTCACAGTTTTGACCATTCTGCCTACCCCGAGCCTGCCTGCCGTTCTGTACCTTGTCACACCACACTGGATTATTGACCTTTGCTTGCCATGACCCTGAGACTGCCTGCCGTTCTGTACCTTTAGGAATGATCTGGATTACTGACCTCTGCCTGCCCTTGACCTGTCGTTTTGCCCGCCTGTGAAGCAGTAACCGAAGCGGAGGATCGGAAAGTGAGGAAACAGACAGGATGTTCTGGTGCTCACCTCTCTTAGAGGCTTTTATTTACAATATTAACAGGTGTTCGAATAATTGGCCAACTAAACCTTGTACAGAAAATAACACATGGGACGTTGACAAAGACTTGAATAAATCAAACATATTCTCAATATAAATTATTCTGGCAACAACTCTTTGCCTATAACAAAACACAGGTATAACTCTACTCTAGCCAACCTGTTGCCTGCTCTCCCCCAGGGAAAAGCCAAATGAGCTCCTAAGTACTCTTTCCAGGAACTCCCTTCAGCTAAGAATGTTCCATCACGATAGCCCCAAAACACATTTCTACCATAAATGCATAATTTCCCATGGACATATATCATAAACAACAGTTTTACATAAACACACACTTCAATAACTTGTGCCATAACTTCTACTTTAAGTCACACAATACACATTCGTGAAGTAATTCACCGCCACGATAATTCATCACTTTTTGTTATTCCCGTCAACCAATAAATGTTCCTTGATGACTCGTAGACTAATTTGCCTCATGCGTAATGCACACCGACACTTCAACAAGGAAACAGCGCGGCACTTCAGACAAACAGAGGTAGGTTAAATGATATGGTTATACTCTACTAATACTTCAATTATTATTCTAATAATATATTTCACATTGCTAGAGCATGTACATTTAAATGGGCAGCTTTATACATGGTAGAAACATTGTTAGCAAGTTACATTGTTTTGGTAACTGGCGTCCGCAACAAACATTCGACTTTTATGTCAAAGTATTGTTGGCAAATGGAATATGCTACTCAATCCAACATTCACTTTGGTTTTAAGGATTCTTGGCTATACCTTGGAGAGATACAATAAAGAGTCTTTCTTCAACCAAAAAATTGTTTCAGTGTCATTGTCTACAAGTCATGGACATGCACTCCATGATACTGCCCCTGTTCCAGTAATAAACTTTTGTTACTTCGACACTGGGTCTTCCATGAAATGTGCATTAACTGGCCATGACTGACACAGCAGACTCGGACCAGCTCCACAACGCCATCTCCTCCCAAGGAGCCACCATTGGAAGGAACGAGAAGTTGCTTCGTGGTCTCATGGAAGGGTTCCAGACCTTGGCTGAACGGCATGACTGAGCGTTGAAGACATTGCTGGAGCAATTCGGCGGGTTGTCTCATAGGCAGCCTACCGCAAGATGGCGACGACAGAGATGGTCGCCTCGCTTCAGGTCCTTAGAAAACTATGCAGTTATTCGTTTTTTTTATGTACTATTTCTTACATTGTTAGCCCAGAAAATCTCAAGTGTTAATACATACAGCTGGGAAGAACTATTGAATATAAAAGTGATGTCAACTTACCATCATTATGACCAGGAATACGTCTTTCCCGAAGCGGATCCTTTGTTCGGACCTCCACCCTGGACATGGGATCTTATCCCAGAGGCCGACCCAAAACAACGCGGTCACCGCATGAGAGGCAACAAACTCAGACTCAGAAGGCGAGCACACCATCCACCGCTTCATAGCATATAACTCGCCAATGTCCAATCTCTAGATAACAAGGTGGACAAAATTAGGGCACGAGTTGCCTTCCACAGAGACATCAGAGATTGTAACATTCTCTGTTTCACGGAAACATGGCTCACTTGGGATACGTTGTCAGAGTCGGTATAGCCACCCGGTTTCTTCACACATCGCGCCGACAGAAACAAACATCTCTTTGGTAAGAAGAAGGGCGGGCGTGTACACCTTATGATTAACAACTCATGGTGTAATCATAACAACCTACAGGAACTCAAGTCCTTTTGTTCACCTGACCTAGAATTTCTTACAATCAAATGCAGACCGCATTATCTTCCAAGAGAATTCTCTTCGATTATAGTCACAGCCGTGTATATCCCCCCCCAACCAGATACCTTATCGGCCCTGAAAGAACTTCACTGGCCTCTGTGTTAACTGGAAACCATACATCCGAAGGATGCATTTATTGTAGCTGGGGATTTTGACTAAGCTAACCTATCAATACTCTATCAGCATGTCGAATGCACGACACGAGTTGGAAGAATTCTGGATCATTGCTACTTGAACTTCCGGGGTGCCTACAAAGCCCTCCCGCGCCCTGGCTTCGGCAAATCTGACCATGAATCCATGTTGCCCCCAGCCTATAGGCAGAAACTAAAACAGGAAAAGCCCATGCTCAGGTCAATACAACGCAGGTCTGACCAATCGGATTCCATGCTTCAAGATTGCTTCGATCGTGTGGACTGGGATATGTTCCGGATAGCCTCAGACAACAACATTGATGTATACGCTGACTCGGTGAGCGAGTTTATTAGCAAGTGCATCGGAGATGTCATACCCGCTGTGACTATTAACTTCTTATGGCTGCAAGGGGCAGTATTGAGTAGCCTGATAAAATGTGTCCATTTCAAACGGCCTCGTACTCAATTCTTGCTCGTACAATATGCATATTATTATTACTATTGGATAGAAAACACTCTCTAGTTTCTAAAACCGTTTGAATTATTTCTCTGAGTGAAACAGAACTCATTCTACAGCACTTTTCCTGACCCGGAAGTTCAAAGTCTGAAATCGATGCTCTCTTCCTCTTCATGCCTATAAATGGGCACAAGAGCTATTAGTATACATGCACATCATACACCTTCCTCTGGGTGTCAAGAAGGCTGTGAGAGAAGAAATTAGGTGATTATCTCCATCTGGGATGCAATAAATCCTCTTGGAATGACGTGTACCCCATTTCCGGTACTCTGAAGAACGCGATTTGGACAGTGGGGTTGCCTTTTGTTTTGCTGACGTTATAGGCGACTATTATTTCCGGCTTTGATTTTATTTGATACATGTCACCATATCATCGTAAAGTATGTTTTTTCAACATAGTTTCATCAGATTATTGAAATTTTTTCGGGAGTTTTGCCGTGTTCCGTTCTCTTCCGTTTGTTTACATGGAGAGATCCGTGCAACCCGGCTAGCGCGCTTGCTAAATGGAGAGAGAAAGTTGCCATTCTGAATCCAAACAACGACTCATCTGGACAAAGGACACCTTGTTCAACATTCTGATGAAAGATCAGCAAAAGTAAGACCCATTTTATGATGTTGTTTCATATATCTGTCGTAGTCGCCGGCGCCCAAGTGTTTCTGGCTATTGTGCTAAGCTAATATAACGCTACATTTTGTTTTCGCTGTAAAACACTTAATAAATCGGAAATATTGTCTGGCATCACAAGATGCCTGTCTTTCATTTGCTGTACACTATGTATTTTTCAGAAATGTTTTATGATGAGTAATTAGGTATTTGACGTTGGTGTCTGTATATATTATGGCTGCTTTCGGTGCAATTTCTGAATGTAGCTGCAATGTAAACTATGATTTATACCTGAAATATGCAAATTTTTTGAAAAAAACATATGCTATACAATAAATATGTTATCAGACTGTCATCTGATGAGGTTGTTTCTTGGTTAGTGGCTATTTATATCTTTATTTGGCCGAATTTGTGATAGCTACTGATGGAGTCAAAAACTGATGGAGTAATAAAAGTGGAGTCTTTTGCTAACGTGGTTAGCTAATAGATTTACATATTTTGTCTTCCCTGTAAAACATTTTAAAAATCGGACATGTTGGCTGGATTCACGTGATGTGTACCTTTCATATGCTGTATTGGACTTGTTAATGTGTGAAAGTTAAATATTTAAAAAATATATATTTTTAATTTCGCGCCCTGCACTTGAAGTGGCTGTTGTCATAAGTGTACCGACGTCGGGCTTGCACGCCAAACAGGTTAAAACCTTCCCTAACCAGAAACTGTGGATTAACCTGTCTAGGACTGGGGTTCCGCTAGCGGAACGTTTCACAAAAATTGGCGAAATGACATTATTATAAATATTTAACTTCAATTAAATCAGAAGTGTTATACACCAAATCAAAGCTATACCTCTTGTTAATCTAGCCACCATTCCGATTTCGAAAAGCTTCACTGCAAAAGCGATTATCGATCAGTAAACAACACATTAGGTACAGTTACAGCAAAGTAGATTAGTCACGAAAGTCAGAAATTGCAATAATATTCATCAATTACCTTAGGAAATGTTCTTCTTTTGGCAATCCTAAAGGTCACGACGAAACAATAAAGTGGCGTTTTGTTCGATATAATCCATTTTTATAGCCTAACACGAAACATTTTGTAAACGGCTTGTGTGGAATATTCAGCGTCCTTCAACTTTGGACGTAACATTCATTGTAATTCCTCTAAACGGACGTTTATCAAGTCAAGTTCGGTTTCATTACAATCCTCTGTTTGTTAGTAAAACAACCAAACATCATGGTTCTTTTCCCGGGACATATTGACCGAAAGGAACTGATTTGAACACACCCAACAACGACCTCATTACGCGCCAATCAAATGACCTGTCCTTGGTTGATTGACTGTATTTCGGACCAATGACCACTGATCTTCTTGAAATCTAGCTGGATAGATAGCCAATGAACTGAGGTAAATGGGAACATGTAATGGTTCGACCCGGGAAGAATATCCTTTGTTGTAAACTCATGCGTACACACAGCCATTCGCCATTGAAAATTCTACAAGAAGCAGCCACGCCGTTTACGCACCGCAACAGTTTATTTTAGAGCAATTTCAAGACATAATAATGGCAAATAAATCAGTCAAATCGAAGACGAAGACCAAGTACACGGACCTACACGATATAATTGACGAAATAGATAGAGATAGTGGAAGTGAACACCAAAATGAATCTAGTGAGTCTAATCAATCTTTTGATTCTGAATTTGAGGAGATGTTCCTCTACGGGGAAGACGCAGTTTTGGATCGGTAAGTAACGTTGTTTGAAATTAATAATATCAAATATTATTCATTTGAGTTGTTTGAGATATTTGTATTTTATTTGCCTTACATAAAAATAGGACTAGGACATGAAATATAAAGTACACAAGTATATTGAAATGTAGAAAGTACATATTGTGGGTCTGTGTGTCTGTGTCTGTATAATTATTACCTAATTGTTTACATGTATTTTATATCTAAAATGGAATGGACAAAACCTCACCATAGGCACTAATTGTATATATAATATGTGTGTCTGTGTCTGTATAATTATTATGTTATATGTTAGGTATGTTAGAATAATTGTTTTGTATTTTGTATATAGTTATTTGTATCATTGTATCATTGTACCAATTCGGCCACTTGGGTACATTTGGGAAACTTGTGAGGGACACCTGGTTGACTTCATGCTCAATGGCATGTACCTCACTCATTCCTGAAGGTATCCATCTGAAACTTTGGTCAAATACTGTTGCCTTCTTATGTTCTGATTTGAAACGATCCCCAGTATCATAACTGAATGTTTGGCCTTTCTTGTTGATTTTTAAAGATGCAACAACAGTAAAAGAACAAGAAACGTCTGTTGATTTCCTTGTATTTTCTTCTACCAGATCTATTGTGTTATATTCTCCTACATTCAATTCAAATTTACACAAACTTCAGAATGTTTCCTTTCAAATGATACCAAGAATATGCATATCCTTCCTTCTAGGCCTGAGCTACAAGCAGTTAGATTAGGGTATGTTTTCAGGCGGAAATTGAGAAAAGGGGGGGGCTATCCCAAACAGGTTTAAGCTTTAACCTCCACCCCGCTGATCCTCAACACTAGGGCCCCACAAGGGTGCGTTCTCAGCCCTTTCCTGTACTCCCTGTTCACCCATGACTGCGTGGCCATGCACGCTTCCAACTCAATCAACAAGTTTGCAGACAACACTACAGTGGTAGGCCTAATTACCAACAACGACGAGACGGCCTAAAGGGAGGAGGTGAGGGCCCTCGGAGTGTGGTGTCAGGAAAATAACCTCTCACTCAATGTCAACAAAACAAAGGAGATGATCGTGGACTTCAGGAAACAGCAAAGGGAGCAGCCCCCTTCCACATTGATGGGACAGTAGTGGAGGAGGTGGAAAGTTTTAAGTTCCTTGGCGTACACATCACGGACAAACGGAAATGGTCCACCCACACAGACAGCGTGGTGAAGAAGGCACAACAGTGTCTCTTCAACCTCAGGAGGCTGAAGAAATTTGGCTTGTCATCTAAACATTTGTTAGATTACTTGTTCGATATTACTGCATAGTCGGAACTAGAAGCACAAGCATTTCGCTACACTCGCATTAACATCTGCTAACCATGTGTATGTGACCAATAAAAATGGATTTGATTTGACATCACAACTGTAACCTCCCAGCCCCTCAGTAACCCGGGTGTTTGCAGCACCATCTGGTTTCCTGGGAACCCCGCTTACCTCCCCCGGAATGCTTCGATGGAGAGTCGGGGGCCTATCGGGCTTTTCTCGCTCAGTCGTTATAGAGCTGCAGCCCTCCTCCTTCTCTTCGGACCGCTCTAAGATAGTGTACCTCATCACGCTGATGTCAAGGAGGGCTCTCGCCTGGGCTACGGCAGTATGGGAACAACAGTCGGCCGTATGCTTCAGTGTGGAGGAGTTTGTGGCAAAGGTAAAGAACGTTTTCGATGCTCCATTGCCGGGAGAGAGGATGCCAGCTTCTGCAAGACTCCCGCAGTGTGACAGATTATGCGGTGGATTTCCGCAAGTTGGCAGCTGAGAGTGCCTGGAACCAGGAAGCATTCGACATGTTCCTGCACGGAGTATCGGAGAAAGTAAAGGACGAGATTGCAGCCCGGGAACTACCGACGGATCTCGACTCGCTCATCACCTTGACCATTTGGATCGATGGGCGACTACGGGAACGAAGGAAGGAGAGGAGATTCGATTTCACTCACCTGCCCGAGGATCCCACCTCTCCTCCGAGGCATCCTGGAAGTCCCCGATGGCTGCGATGCCTGGAAAACTCGAGGCTACCCGAGTTCCCCCGAGAGTCCCCGAAGTCTGCCGATTTCACCTCTTCCCCAACCAAAGCAACTCTCCAGCCAAACTGCTATGCAGGGTTCACACTAAGAGTTGCCTGTATTGCGGGATTACTGGTCATTTTGTCCACTAAAAGACCAGGCTCACTGGTAGGAGTGAGTACTCTGGTGGGCCATACGGAGAACTTTTCCGCTCCCTTTACTTGCACCCCTTTTCAAGCCATTTTGCTGTGGGGAACCAGTCTAAATCTCTCCGGGTACTCATCGACTCTGGGGCCGACGAGAGCTTTATGAACGCTACCCTGGCGTCCGAGCTGGGCATCCCCACTCAGCCCCTCACCATTCCCATGGACGTTAGAGCACTGAACGGGCGCTCTATAGGCTGGGTCACCCACACTATCACTTCCATCAACCTACGAGTGTCAGGGAACCACAGCGAGACGATCGAATTGCTGCTCATTAAGTCTCCTCATGTTCCTGTGTTATTGGGATTCTCTTGGCTACAGCAACACAATCCCCTTATTGACTGGTCTGCTGGTGCCATCATGGGCTGGAGCCCGTTCTGCCACGCTCATTGCCTGAGTGTTGGGCCAGTAACCAAAAGGTTGCTAGTTCAAATCCCCAAGCTCACACGGTAAACATTGTTGTTCTGCTCCTGAACAAGGCAGTTAATCCACTGTCCCTAGGCCGTCATTGTAAATAAGAATTTGTTCTTAACTGACCTGCCTAATTAAATAAAGGTCCTGTTGGAAGGTGAACCTTCTCCCCAGTCTGAGGTCCTAAGTGATCTGGAGCAGGTTTTTATCAAGGATCTCTCTGTACTTTGCTCTGTTCATCTTTCCCTCCATCCTGACTAGTCTCCCAATCCCTGCCGCTGAAAAACATCCCCACAGCATGATGCTGCCACCACCATGCTTCACCGTATGGATGGTACCAGGTTTCCTCCAGACGTGACGCTTGGCATTCAGGCTATAGAATGTAATCTTGGTTTCATCAGACCAGATAATCTTGTTTTTCATGGTCTGAGTCCTTTAGGTGCCTTTTGGAAAACTCCAGGCGGGCTTTCATGTGCCATTTACTGAGGAGTGGCTTCCGTCTAGCCACCTTACCATAAAGGCCTGATTGGTGGAGTGCTGCAGAGATGGTTTCATTCGGTAAGGTTCTTCCATCTCCACAGATGAACTCTGGAGCTGTGTCAGAGTGACCATCGGGTTCTTGGTCAGCTCCCTGACACATAAACACACGTGCAAAACGACCTTCTATACCACAGCCTGCCTTTCAAAGAACCCACAAAGGTCACATCAGTGCACTATGTGCTAGTTTATTCTAGTTTTCAGGTAGCCATGTAATAACTATGAAATTCCCTCACAGGGCAATGTATCGGGTTGTGACATCGTTATGGTAGAGTTGGAGTTAATACTCGAAGAGGGACCTAAACTGTATAGCCTTACAGTAAGATTAACATTTACAGTAAGTCATGTATTTTTCAATAATGTGGTACGATGCACTATTTCAATGCTTAATTCAAACTTTTGCTTAGTTTATGCTTCGCTTCACACCTCCCGATGTGTCATCACTCTTATTCCAAGAGAGATATAAAAATAAATGGCAGACAATTACTCTCTCTCTCTCTCTCTCTTTCAACTGTTCTGCCCATTAACAGTCAGGGGCTGTGATTTGAACTTAACCCAGAATCTCTTTAATGAGTGCAATGATCCACAGCGAGAGCACAGGTAAAGTGCTTTTTATGAGAGGGTCCCTATTCCAGCGGCCGCTTTTATTCCATATCCTGCTTCAAAGCAGTGCTTCAAATCAAGCCGACGAGACTCCATCTCCTCTTATCTGCCACTGTGTAGGCCCTCCAGAGTGCAAGGGAAGATGTAAAGGAATGATGGGCGAGGATGTATTGCATGTAGAGTTGCAAAATTCCAGGAACTTTCAATAAATTCCCTGATTTTCCAGAAATCCTGGTTGGAGGAATCTGGATCTCCTGCTTATTTACTCCTGAATCTTCCAACCGGGATTTTGTGAAAACCAGGGAATTTATTGAACGTTCCTGGAATTTTTCAGCACTAATTGCATGTACACGTGGATACGGGGGAAGTTAGCTGAATTAGCTGAATATGAGGTAGGAGAATTCTAGGGAGTTGTTAGAGGCCTACATAGCTACACAGCTCTGTGCTTGGTGAGGAGTGTACAGTTCTACCTGTCTCTGTCCGTGTTCTTCCTTCCTCAGACCTACAGTTAGTAACTGTAGTGAAGGGATGGGCAACATTTCCAATTGATATTGGAACTCTGTCTGGGTCCCAACTTACTGTTGCAAGTTAGAATAGTAGAATACGCAAGGTGCATTTTAGAAATGTGGTTGTGCATCATCAGTTTTTCTCTTGTTATGTCAGTCATTGACAGTCACTCAATTAGCCCATGTCAGCTTACATGTTTTAGGTTGGTAAGTTAGTCTAGCGGCCAGCTATCTAAACTTGTAGTAATCATGGTCAAATTACCGACCGGGGGGCCCCCATTGATTTTGTTAGTCATTCTTACTCAAATATCATATTAAACACTGCCAACATTTCTCTCCACCCCATGGCCAAATGTGTAGAATTGCAGGAAATTAGATGTTAAAACTGCCCAAAAAAGTATCTGCCCCATGGAAACATTTGTAGAATTGCAGGAAATTAGATATAAAATTGCTAAATCTTCTCTCCGCCCCATTGCAAAATGTGTAGAATTGCAGTAAATGTGCTTTATAACTGAAACATTTTCTCTATGCCCCATGGCAAAATGTATATAATTGCAGGAAATAGACTGTAAAACGTAATTTGTTTTCTTCGCTGTCAAGGCGGGAGCTGCGGGGGCCCAAATGTTTTCTTAGGACCCCCGAAAGTCTATGGCCAGCTTTGACTGCATGTGTGGGTATTGATGTGGGTATGCAGACCCGTGAGCCACTGTGGCCCATCATGATGAGTTCAGATTTTTCGTGGCCCCCACCCCCATCAAAGCTGCCCATCCCTGCTGTATTGAAACCAGTATATTTCAGTTGGAGTATGAACTATACCTTTTCAAATTTAGATTGTGTTATATGATTGGTGTCCTAAAGGGTGAGGATTGGTGAGCGTCTATGTGAACACCCTTGTGGTGACCCCTGGTGAAAGTCAGGCACACCCATGGGCCCTTTGTAGGGCTATAATTAAGGCCCTCATTTATATTCAGAGTGGAAATGAAATGGCCATCTGAACAACTTTATGTGCCCTCGTAAATAAAGCCTAGGACTTCCAATACTTTTTCCACTAAGGAGGTTCACTTGTGTGTGTGTGTGTGTGTGTGTGTGTGTGTGTGTGTGTGTGTGTGTGTGTGTGTGTGTGTGTGTGTGTGTGTGTGTGTGTGTGTGTGTGTGTGTGTGTGTGTGTGTGTGTGTGTGTGTTCCTGCGTGTCTGTTTGTGCTAGCTCATCTGTTGAAGAATCAGTATTTGTAAAACCTTTGAAGTACATTTGCACTTTCACGCTTGACTGTGGATGGAAATAAAGTATTAGAAATAAGTGTCAAAACTACACTGTAGATATCGGGTTGTACTGCGCAAAAATGGGGGTAAAAAAGTATATTTTTATTGTTAGATCATTACTCAGTTCTCCTGGTGTTCCATTACTGTGTGATAGACATCCTACTGGGTAACTACATACAACTTGAACGGCCCAATCTAGCTAATAACAAAGCATCTTGGGCAAGAGAAATACAGTTGGATAGCTTTGAGGTTGGATTGAATGAAAGAAAAAAGAAAATGTCACCAAGTCCATACCCGAATATCTCAGAGAGAGGCTGACAATGAACATACATCAAAGGGAGATGCAGACCCCACAGTTTTCAAAAGGCACATTGAGAAGTGCATTCAGGGTTATTAAATAGATTAATATTGACAGGATCTTTCCTATTCGAGGTGAACGGAAGAAAGGGGGCCGAGAGACAGTGCGCACAGCCTAACACTCTCCCCCAACTTGCTCATTAGACCGAGCCATTGCTGAGCCAATCAGGGTAAGTTTTGTTGGCACAAACTCTGAGACGTCCTTCAACACTTTGGCCCCATTCATCTCGCCAAACCACCCTCCTAAGAATTTAACTGGCGGGCAAACACAGAGCGTTCCAGTAATGGTGGGGGAACCTTGGCTGTCTGTGTGAATATTTACCCTTTCATCAAAGGAGGAGCATGCATATAAATCTCTACCCAGGTTTGGAGGCTCAGGATCAGGCTTTATGAAGGATGGGGGGGAGGAGAGGAGGGATGCTGGGGGAAATGATGAATTGGCAATGGCCGTCTATGGAGGAGAGATTACTCAGAGATGCACAGCCAGGTATACAGGTGTAGGAGGGAGCACCAATGGGGGAAACACAATGATAAGATTGCTTTTCAGACCCACAAAATCCTATAAAAAGAGAGTAAGAGTTTTTAAAGATCTGTTTTAGACAATTTCTACTATACTATGAAACTAAATACCCTTTTTTTACATAATGTTGCTGCTACAGTTTCTTATGACCGAAAAGAGCTTCTGGATATCAGAACAGCGATTACCCACCTCGAACAGGACAAAGATTTTTTTCTTTAATGAGTCCGACGCAAAGGATATACTGCTTCTCTGAGACCAGGCCCAAATCCCCGTAAGTTGCGTGAAGAAAAGGTGGAAGTACATGGGGCGGAGATCGGGGTGCCTTGTGAAAATTAATCTGCGAGTGGGTATCCTACCTCTACCATCCGTTCTATTGGCCAACTTGCAAACACTGGAGAATAAACTGGATGATCTCTGTTCGAGACTATCCAACATCAATAACAGCTAGTCTGCGATGTCTAATATTAAGGTATTGCTCGCCTGAGATAGAGTACCTCTGATTCAGAGGGGTTGGGTTAAATGCGGAAGACACATTTCAGTTGAAGGCATTCAGTTGTACAACTGACTAGGTATCCCCCTTTCCTTTCCTTTTATGATAAACTGTAGACCACACCATCTACCAAGAGAGTTTTCATCTATATATTTCATAGCCATCTATTTACCACCACAAGCCGATGCTGGCACTAAGACCGCACTCAACGAGCTGTATATGGCCATAAGCAAACAAGAAAAGCTCATCCAAGAGCAGCTCTCCTAGTGGCTGGGGACATTAATGCAGGCAAAAACTGTTTAAAACCGTTTAACCTCATTTCCACCAGCATGTCACCTGTGCAACCAGAGTGGAAAACATCTCTAGACCACCTTTACTCCACACACAGAGACGCATACAAAGCTCTCCCTCGCCCTCCATTGGGCAAATCTTCTCTCCTCCTGATTCCTGCTTACAAGCAAAAACTAAAGCAGGAAGTACCAGTGACTCGCTCAATACGGAGCGGGACTGTTTTTTCTAGCACAGACTGGAAGATGTTCCAGTCACCGGCTTCATCAATAAGTGCGTCGACGACGTCGTCCCCAAAGTGACCGTACGATTATCCCTACCAGAAGCCATGGATTACAGGCAACATCTCTACCGAGCTAAAGTCTAGAGCTGCCGCTTTCAAGGAGCAGGACTCTAATCCGGACGCTTACAAGAAATCCCGCTATGCCCTCAGACGAACCATCAAACAGGCAAATTGTCAATACAGGACTAAGATTGAATCCTACTACGCCGGCTCTGACGCTCGTCGGATGTGGCAGGGCTTGCTCCTATTACGTACTACCCTGCCGCGAGCTACCTAGTGATGCGAGCCTACCAGACGAACTAAATGCCTTTCACGCTTGCTGCGAGGCAAGCAAAATTGAAGCATGCATGTGAGCATCAGCTGTTCTGGACGACTGTGTGATAACGATCTGCGTATCCGATGTGAGCAAAACCTTTAAACAGGTCAACATTCACAAGGCCGCGGGGCCAGATGGATTACCAGGATGTGTACTCAGAGCATTTGCTGACCAACTGGCAAGTGTCTTCACTGACATTTTCAACCTCTCCCTGACTGAGTCTGTAATACCTATGTTTCAAGCAGACCACCATAGTCCCTGTGTCCAAGAAGCCGAAGGCAACCTGCCAAAATGAATACTGCCCCGTAGCACTCATGTTGTTAGCCATGAAGTGCTTTGAAAGGATAGTAATGGCTCACATCAACACCATTATCCCGGAAACCCTAGACCCACTCCAAGTCGCATACTGCCCCAACAGATCCACAGATGATGCAATCTCAATCGCACTTCACACTGCCCTTTCCCACCTGGACAAAAGGAACACCTATGTGAGAATGCTTTTCATTGACTACAGCTCAGCGTTCAACACCATAGAGCCCACACAGCTCATCACTAAGTTAAGGACCCTAGGACTAAACACCTCCCTCTGCAACTGGATCCTGGACTTCCTGGCGGGCCGGTCCCAGGTGGTAAATGTAGGCAACAACACGGGGGCCCCTCAAGGGTGCGTGCTTAGTCCCCTCCTCTACTCCCTGTTCGCCCACGACTGTAAGCCAGCCTATAGGGAGGAGGTCAGACACCTGGCAGTGTGGTGCCAGGACAACAACCTTCCCCTCAACGTGAGCAAGGCAAAGGAGCTGATCGTGGACTACAGGAAAAGGAGGGCCGAACACACCCCCATTCACGTTGACGGGGCTGTAGTGGAGCGGGTTGAGAGTTTGAAGTTCCTTGGTGTCCACATCACCAGTAAACTATCAATAAACACACCAAGACAGTCATAAAGAGGGCACAACAACACCTTTTTCCCTCAGGAGACTGAAAAGATCTAGCATGGGTCCCCAGATCCTCAAAAAGTTCTACAGCTGCAGAGGATCCTGACCGAGTAGTGCGTACGGTGCAGTACATCACTGGGGCCAAGCTTCCTGCCATCCAGGAACTATATACCAGGCGGTGTCAAAGGAAGGACCAAAAAATTGTCAAAGACTCCGCTCACCCAAGTCATAGACTGTTTTCTCTGCTATCGCATGGCAAGCAGTACCGGAGCGCCAAGTCTAAGTCCAAAAGGTTACAAAACAGCTTCAATCCCCAAGCCATAAGACTGCTGAACAATTAATCAAATGGACACATTTATTACATTTACACTGCGGCTACTCACTGTTTATTATCTATGCGTACTCACTTTACCCCGACCTACAAGTACACTACCTAGACTAACCTGTACACCCGCACATTGACTCGGTACCATTACCCTCATATATAGCCTCGGTATTGTTATTTTATTTTTTACTTCAGTTTATTTAGTAAATATTTTCTTAACTCTATTTCTTGAAGTGCATTGTTGGTTATGTGTCTTACGACTGAATCGTAAGACACATAACATGAAAGCTCGTTATTTGGAAACAGTAGCATTTAATTACCAGCTGTAGAACATAAATCTGAATAGACAACACAGTGGAGATCTGTTATTTTTATTAACCTGTGCTGGTTACACTATATTACACATTGGATAGCGACCCGTATCTCACTCACTGACGCTAGTGAGCGGGAGATCATCAGCTGGAGCTATCCCCTAATTAACTGACCCTGAATGGGCCTTGAGGCTAACACATAGAAAATGATAGAGAGAGCATCCCTATGTACTTTCCATTATGTCGACGGTATGCGCACGGGCAGCGCCATTGAGGCAATCTCCAATTTGGTTCCCCAGTTCCATCTCCAGTTGCAAAGAAAAAGCCACATCTCAGACTGGCCAATAAAAAGAAAAGATCAAGATGGGCAAAATAACACAGAGACTGGACAGAGGAACTCTGCCTAGAAGGCCAGAATCCCGGAGTCGCCTCTTCACTGTTGACATTGAGACTGGTGTTTTGCGGGTAATATTTAATGAAGCTGCCAGTTGAGAACTTGTGAGGTGTCTGTTTCTCAAACTAGACACTCTAATGTACTTGTCCTCTTGCTCAGTTGTGCCTCCCACTCCTCTTTCCATTCTGGTTAGAGACAGTTTGCACTGTTCTGTGAAGGGAGTAGTACACATCGTTGTATGAGATCTTCAATTTCTTAGCAATTTCTTGCATGGAATAGCCTTCATTTCTCAGAACAAGAATAGACTGACGAGTTTCAGAAGAAAGGTCTTTGTTTCTGTCCATTTTGAGCCTGTAATCGAACCCACAAATGCTGATACTCAACTAGTCTAAAGAAGGCCACTTTTATTGCATCTTAAACAGAACAACAGTTTTCAGCTGTGCTAACATAATTGCAAAAGGGTTTTCTAATGATCAATTAGCCTTTGAAATTATAAACTTGGATTAGCAAACACAATGTGCCATTGGAACACAGGAGTGATGGTTGCTGACAATGGGCCTCTGTACTGTACACCTATGTAGATATTCCATTAAAAATCAGCCGTTTCCAGCTACAATAGTAATTTACAACATTAACAATGTCTACACTGTATTTCTGATCAATTTGATGTTATTTTAATGGACAGAAAATGTGATTTTCTTTCAAAAACAAGGACAGTGTAGATGAATCTATTTTAGAGTAAAAACACATTTTGCTTAAGGGTTTATAAGTAACACAGAGCACTCAGCATGGTCAACTGGATATTAACAAGCAGAACATTGAAAGTTTCATCAAACTTCAGTCTGATATATATTTTTTGAATGTTTTATTCGATTTAACTAGGCAAGTCAGTTAAGAACAAATTCTTATTTACAATGACGGCCAAACCCGGACGACGCTGGGACAATTGTGCACAGCCCTATGGGACTCCCAATCACGGCCGGATGTGACGCAGCCTGGAATCGAACCAGGTACTGCAGTTTCATAGTCCAGTCATCAAAATAAAGATTCCCAATTTCCCCAACCCTCCAAACTTTCTATAATTAACTAATACAGTAGCCTGATAAAGATGGATAATGTTACAAATGAAATAGTATAGGAACCATGCAAAAAGTTATAAACTACGAGCGTCTTGAAATACAGAGCTATGCTTACTTGTAGTATTCCAGGGCAAATTCAGATTATTCTTTTTACTTGGGGGAGTTGTGAGATACTGGGGATCTTTAATGCATACAAACAAAATGGCTTCCATTCTTCAATATAAATAAGCACTACTGCTCTAAAGGGAAAGGGCTGATGGAGTGCCAAGGAACCTCTCCTCACACACATGGGAATGTGTTTCACCCTCAAGTACTGTAACGTTATTCCTTTTCCCCTTTCCCTCTCCATGGGAATGCGAGAGAGGGTGGAAGGCAGGCATGAGGGAGGTTTTCTCCCCTGTCATCTCTCAATGCTAGCGAGTGTGCTCTGCTCTCAGATCAACAAAGACCCAGTCACATATAATGTGTCGGCTCTACGCGGCTCTGCAAACCTGTCAGAGACCCGAAAGATACGGGTACATTAAAAAAGGATGACCTTTTTATGAGGTAGAAAAACAGGTTATATTTTTCTGGTATGTAGACAGAGTAAAGGTAGTAATGGCAGGATCAAATGTTTTATTTATTCATTTGTTGGCGTCTATTCATAATTCAATAGCTCACTGTGTAAGCTGCAAATGACGTCGTAAGACTACAAGCGGTATAATGCAAATGCCCATCTACTTAGCAGGGATGAATATAACAAAGAAGCAACTAACAATATAAATATTGCAATATCATGTTCCCCTGTATAGTAGCAATCGATATATTGCATAATATTTACATAAATATAACTCCATAGAAAATAACAGAATAGAATATTAATGTGAAAATAATCTAACAATGTACTCTTTTGGTTTGTGGTTTCACTAGAGTCATACGGCTGTGTCCCGAGCCTTGTGAAAAACAATTTCAGATAATACACCTCAACATTATCAGCTGAAAAAGTTAACGTGCCTCAGTCACGTTCCTCTTTTCAAAGAAGAACCATACATAATAAAACATTGTATTACTTCCACCAAATTTTAAGTTTTAATCTACAGCATATCTAATCAAATCAAATCAAATGTATTTATATAGCCCTTATATAGCCCTTATATCAGCTGATATCTCAAAGTGCTGTACAGAAACCCAGCCTAAAACCCCAAACAGCAAGCAATGCAGGTGTAGTTTCATCCTGAGTGATTCATTATTTTCCAAATAAAACATTTAAATAAGATTTAAAATAAGATTTAAAAACCCTTGTTTTTTAACATATTGGTAAGATTCCCCTCAAATGGATTCTGCTATGAACATGACCCTAAGTTTTCCATTGTCTACTTGGAGATGTAGAAGACCAATCCTGATCCATGCCTCACAACAGCACAACATCACAGCAGTGTCATCAGCACATATCTCTCGGGCCGTGGCAGTTATTCCACGTTTCTTCAACGGTTTCTCCCCTGGCCACCTCTCTCTCTCTCTCTCTCTCTCTCTCTCTCTCTCTCTCTCTCTCTCTCTCTCTCTCTCTCTCTCTCTCTCTCTCTCTCTCTCTCTCTCTCTCTCTCTCTCTCTCTCTCTCTCTCTCTCTCTCTCTCTCTCTCTCTCTCTCTCTCTCTCTCTCTCTCTCTCTCTCTCTCTCTCTCTCTCTCTCTCTCTCTCTCTCTCTCTCTCTCTCTCTCTCTCTCTCTCTCTCTCTCTCTCAATCTCTCTCTCTCTCTCTCTCTCTCTCTCAATCTCTCTCTCTCTCTCTCTCAATCTCTCTCTCTGTCTCGCTGTCTCTCAGTTTGTCGGTCTATCGGTCTCTCTCTCTCTCCCCCATTATTATCTCATGCCTACACTTATTTATTTACACTCATATGTTTGTAGAGCCACAAACACCCACGTACAAATAAAATAATCCTCCGGTTAAAACACTCACGAATACTCTCAATCTACAAACTCCCAATCCCCTCACTCCACAAACGCACACACACACACACACACACACACACACACACACACACACACACACACACACACACACACACACACACACACACACACACACACACACACACACACACACACACACACACACACACACACACACACACACACACAGCCTTTTGTGCTCTCTCCCACACCAGCACTCCTCTGGGGGCCTATTCTGTGCTCCAGACCCCTTTAGAGGGGCAGCAAGCCGTAAAATGACCCCATGCTGTCCCCGCTCGGCTCGGCCCCGCCTGGTTCCGCCTGTTTCCCAGGGATCCGCTAAGGGGCCAGCTCCCCCAGGCCCTCCTCTCACGCCACACCACCTCCTAGGGCCAAACGCTAAAGCAGGCTCCCCGCCCAGGACAATGGGGGCTGGAGAACGTGGGAAAGAAATGTCATAAGGCTCTCTGACAGCGACAATGCGACCCCTTGACCCCGAGGCCTGGTCCCATGAGGGTCCTTTATGTAAACAGAGGTTGGCCAAACAAAGCAAGCCTCCGTGTTAATTAGATTCATAACCCTTATGAGGAGCTATAGAGCTGAGGAGGTGAGTGAGGCTGTGTATGGACTGCTGACCAGCTCATGATGGAGCTGTCCTAAATGTGGCAGAAAATGCCCTTTTACCGGTCTGTGGAAGAGGCTCCACTAATTGCAGATCATTTATTGATACCATCCTAATCTTGGCAAACTTTTCTTGTCTACACCAAAAAGTAATACACATTAATTTACAACAAAAAGGAATCAAAAGTCTTAACTTATATTCATTGGGGCTAAATAAGGCATCAGCCAACAGAAGGGATTCAAACGACAATATTGAAGAGACTCCACTATGTCATAGTCATCAACAAAGAGGGAGAACAATAGCTCAAAAGTGGTGTGGTGTTTACAATCTCATCTCCTTGTTAACAGCTCTGGTCATTTAACCTTTGACCTTGTGGTATGTCTCCACTAATTCAGACCGCTGGTCTTTCCATATGGGAGATAGAGATGCAGGTCAAATGGGGATGGCAGGACAGTCGGTTGGGGAGGAGGCGTAGGAGGAGGAAGAGGAGGGATGTGTAAAGGATATAGACTCTCCACTGTGGTGTGGGATGGTTGACCAGTCAATGGAAGGTGTGCTGGTCACTTCCCACATTGACCTGTGACCTTATGTGTTGTTGATGGGGTTACCCCAAGAGAGCGCTTCATGTTGGGTAATTTGTATGGTGGTTTTAATGGTTGTCATTGTGTTGGAGCCTTCATTATATCAAAAAATAAAATATCTGTAAATCATTTATTATAACTCAATGGAAAATAAATCTGGCAATTACTTGTGCTGTTAATCGAAATCTTTCAATAAAAAAAATGTGTGTACTTAAAACAATTGTGGTTATGGTCAACCAATGAATCAACCGAATCCAACCTCTTGCTGAGCATTTGACGAACAGGCATCTTAACCATTGACCCTTAATAGTGGTATTATCACCAGTAGCGTGGCCTGAGCCCTTCATAAAGCAGGCCACGTGCCAGTTATCCAGGTTCAGAGGTCAGCCCATGATGGTGTTGGACAGCGTGATGGTTGGCCATCCCATTCACACTCAATGGCCTTATCTGCTTGCTCACGATCCCTGACAACATCCCATTGGTGACCTCATCTGGACACCAACACATGTCTGGGTCAGGTCACTGCGGTGGCTCGGGGTCAGAGGCTGAGACCTGGTTCCCAGGGGGATCATGGCTATTGACTTCATGTTCAGTAAGTGGACATCATTTTTAAACAACTCAGGCCGGACAGGGATGAGGAGAAATCCGCTCCAATGCATTGCTGATGGCTGGTAGTATAATTCCACTATAACGTGAACATGAAAATCCTCCGTGGAAGCGTATGTAGAGGGCAAATTTACGATGTGTTATTATGGGGATAATAATGAGCTCTTTTAAGTCTGACACTTTAATCTCAAGGTTAACGATGCCACGTGTAAATAGGGGCTGAGAGCACTACATTTCAGACCAGGTATTGTCAGGAACCCTACAGTACCAAATTGTATACGCAAATATTTGATATCAGTTGAATTAAGTGTAGCACCATCTCACAGCATCATGTTCAACTAACTAAATCGTGTTCTATTCATCCAACTGTAGAGATCCTCATCATCACATCCCTTGAGATATGCCCAGTTGAAGTGACTTGAGCAAAGACGGTTTTGTCGTCCCATGTCTCTTTAGAACCCCCATGAACGTAAATCTATCTTCATGGCCTCTATGACTTTATAAGCAGTTCAGATGAAGATCTCTCTTGCAAACAACGCCCTTCATCCAGTCACCAAACCTAAGTGTTCAGGTTAAAGACCAATGTCAGTGTGATGTCAGAGCCCGGCTTCTACAGTATCTGGGGCACACATTGAACCCTTTAAAGTAGATGTTCAAACGATTGAGACGACAGTCAGGGAAAAAGTCAAATGTGCTAGGTACTGACGATGAGGTGGGTGGGTTGTTGTGCGTGTACTTACAAACTACCTGTTGTCAACATCATGAATGTTATGAGACATGAACCATGTTTTTGGTCTAGGGAAGTAGCAGTAAATAATTATATTCAGGGGATGAGAGCCCAGTGAATCAATGACATGACAATAGCAAACAATGGAGAGAGGCCATGGACACAACTAGAATAGACTTCAGGTAGCATGCATTTATCCCTTATGAAAGAGAAGCATGAGAAGTGTGAGACATACAGTACCAGTCAAAAGTTTGTACACCTACTCATTCAAGGGTCTTTCTTAATGTTGACTATTTTCTACATTGTAGAATGACAATGAAGACATCAAAACTATGAAATGACACATATGGAATCATACATACAGTAAACAAAAAAGTGTTAAACAAATCAAAACATATTTTATATTTTATATTCTTTAAAGTAGCCACCCTTTGCCTTGATGACAGCTTTGCACACTCTTGGCAATCTCTCAACCAACTTCACGTGGAATGCTTTTCCAACCGTCTTGAAGGATTTCCCACATATGCTGAGCACTTGTTGGCTGCTTTTCCTTCCCTCTGCGGTTCAACTCATCCCAAACCATCTCAATTGGGTTGAGGTCGGGTGATTGTGGAGGCCATGTCATCTGATGGAACACTCCATCACTCTCCTTCTTGGTCAAATAGCCCTTACACATCCTGGAGGTGTGTTGGGTCATTATCCTGATGAAAAACAAATGATAGTCCCACTAAGCGTAAACCAGATGGGATGGCGTATGCTGTGGTTGCCATGCTGGTAAAGTGTGCCTTAAATTCTAAATAAATCACAGACAGTATCACCAGCAAAGCACTCCCACACCATCACCCCTCCTCAATGCTTCATGGTGGGAACTACACATGCAGAGATCATCCGTTCACTTACTCTGCGTCTCAAAAAGACGCGGCAGTTGTAACCAAAGATATCAAATTTGGAGTCATCAGACCAAAGGACAGATTTCCACAGGCCTAATGTCTATTGCTCATGTTTCTTGGCCCAAGCAAGTCTCAAATTATTATTGGTGTCCTTTAGTAGTGGTTTCTTTGCACCAATTCGACCATGAAGGCCTGATCAACCTCTCTTTTGTATCGCCTGAGATTCCCAAAGATTGGAAAGCTGCCGTGGTCATCCCCCTCTTCAAAGGGGGAGACACTCTAGACTCAAACTGCTACAGACCTATATCTATCCTACCCTGCCTTTCTAAGGTCTTTGAAAGCCAAGTTAACAAACAGATTCCATGACCATTTCGAATCCCACCGTACCCTCTCCGCTATGCAATCTGGTTTCAGAGCTGGTCATGGGTGCACCTCAGCCACGCTCAAGGTCCTAAATGATATCGCCATCGATAAGAGACATTACTGTGCAGCCGTATTCATCGACCTGGCCAAGGCTTTCGACTCTGTCAATCATCGCATTCTTATTTTCAGACTGAACAACCTTGGTTTCTCAAATGATTGCCTCGCCTGGTTCACCAACTACTTCTCTGATAGAGTTCAGTGTGTCAAATCGGAGGGCCTGTTGTCCGGGCCTCTGGCAGTCTCTATGGGGGTGCCACAGGGTTCAATTCTCGGGCCGACTCTCGTCTCTGCATACATCAATGATGTCGCTCTCGCTGCTGGTGATTCTCTGATCTACCTCTACGCAGATGACACCATTCTGTATACCTCTGGCCCTTCTTTGGACACTGTGTTAACTAACCTCCAGACGAGCTTCAATGCCATACATATCTCCTTCTGTGGCCTCCAACTGCTTTTAAATGCAAGTAAAACTAAATGCATGCTCTTCAACCGATCACTGCCCGCACCTGCCCGCCCGTCCAGCATCACTACTCTGGACGGTTCTGACTTAGAATATGTGGACAACTACAAATACCTAGGTGTCTGGCTAGACTGTAAACTCTCCTTCCAGACTCACATTAAGCATCTCCAATCCAAAATTAAATCTAGAATCGGCTTCCTATTTCACAACAAAGCATTCTTCACTCATGCTGCCCAACATACCCTCGTAAAACTGACCATCCTCCCGATCCTCGACTTCGGCGATGTCTTTTATAAAATGTCCTCCTCCAACATTCTACTAAACAAATTGGATGCAGTTTATCACAGTGCCATCCGTTTTGTCACCAAAGCCCCATATACTACCCATCACTGCGACCTGTACCATCACCAGTGGTGGTCCTCATGAGAGCCAGCTTCATCATAACGCTTGATATGTTTTGCGACTGCACTTGAAGAAACTTTGAAAGTTCTTGAAATGTTCCGTATTGACTGACCTTCATGTCTTAAAATAATGATGGACTGCCATTTCTCTTTGCTGTTCTTGTCATAATATGGACTCTGTCATAATATGGACTCTGTCTTTTCCCTCACAGGGCTATCTTCTTTATACCAACCCTACCTTGTCACAACACAACTGATTGGCTGAAGTGCATTGAGAGGGAAATAAACTTTTAATAAGGCACACCTGTTAACTGAAATGCATTCCAGCGGGGGGGGTCAGGTAGATGCCTAGTGGCTATTCAGAAGCCTATAGAAGTTATTGGCCAGTATTCCAGTTATCGCCCTGAAGCTCCAGTACTACCCCCGTCTGAGTGAAGGAAGCGTGGAGAAAAAGCCATGGCTCGGGTGGCTGGGGTCCCCAATAATCTTCTTGGCCTTCCTGCAACACCTGGTGTTGTAGGTGTCCTGAAGGGCAGGCAGTGTGCACCCAAAGGGGCGTTCGGCTGAGTGCACCACCCTCTGTAGCTCCTTGTCGTCTGTGGCGATGGAGTTACCGTACCAGGTCGTGATTCAGTCCGACAGTACGCTCTCAATGTTGCTCCTGTAGAACACTGTAATGCCCTCTGGGACGGGATGAATTTCTTCAGCATCCTGAGGTTGAAGAGTCACTGATTTTTCCTTCTTCACCACGGTGTCCGTGTAGTTTTACCATTTCAGCTTCTCCTGATGTGCATGCAAAGGAACTTGTCCACAATCAGCTCCTTTGTTTTGCTGACGTTGATGGAGTGATTGCTTACCTGGCACAACACCATCAGAGTACCTACCTCCTCCCTGTAGGCCATCTTGTTGTTGTTGGTAATCAGGCCTACTGTCACGAACGTCGTCAGGGAAATGACCGGACCAAGGTGCAGCGTTGTGAGCGTACATTTGACTTTATTATATATGTCGCCAACAAAACAAGAAACACCAAAAACGAACGTGAAGCTTACTAGGTCTATACAGGCCACTAACAAAGACAACTACCCACAACTAAGGTGGAAAAACAGGCTTCCTAAGTATGATTCCCAATCAGAGACAACGATAGACAGCTGTCCCTGATTGAGAACTATACCCGGCCGAAACATAGAAACAGAAAACATAGAAATAAAGAAACTAGAATGCCCACCCTAGTCACACCCTGGCCTAACCAACATAGAGAATAAAAGCCTCTCTATGGCCAGGGCATGACAGCCTACTACTGTCATGTCGTCAGCAAACTTGATGATGGAGTTGGAACTGTGTGTGGCCACTCAGTCATGGGTTTACAGGGAGTACAGGAGGAGACTGAGGATGCACCCTTGTTAACGTTGTCTACCTTCACCACCTGGGGGTGACCTGTCAGGAAGACCAGGACCCAATTGCAAAGGGAGGAGTTCAGTCCCAGGGCTGTGAGAGTTGCGGTGAGCTTAGAGGGCACTATGGTACTGAAGGCCGAGCTGTTGTCGGTAAACAGCATCCTAACATATGCCTTACTTTTGTCCAGGTGGGTAAGAGCAGTATTCAGTGCAATGGCGATTGCGTCGTCTGTGGATCTGTCGGGGCGGTAGGCGAATTAGAGAGGGTCAAGTGTTTCGGGGAGGGAGGAGGTGATGTGGTCTTTGACTAGCGTCTCGAAGTACTTCATGATAACGGAGGTGAGTGCTACGGGACGGTAGTCATTCAGTTCAGATAATTGTTTTTCTTAGTCTCAGGGATGATAGTGGACATCTTGAAGCAGGTGGGGGTAGCGGCCTGAGCCAGAAAGAGATTGAAAATGTCAGAGAACACAACAGCCAGCTGGTCTGCACATACTGTATGCTGAGAGCGCGGCTAGGGAGCCTTGCGAGGGTTAACCTCTCTAGGGTACGTGAGACGGTAGCGTCCCTCCTCTTCAACAGCCAGTGAAACTGCAGGGCGCCAAATTCAAAACAACAGAAATCCCATAATTAAAATTCCTCAAACATACATGTATTTTACACCATTTTAAAGATACACTTGTTGTAAATCCAGCCACAGTGTCCGATTTCAAAAAGGCTTTACGACGAAAGCAAACCAAACGATTATGTTAGGTGAGTGCCTATTCACAGAATAACCATTTTTCCAGCCAAAAGGAGGATTCACAAAAAGCAGAAATATAGATTAAATTAATCACTAACCTTTGATGATCTTCATCAGATGACACTCATAGGACTTCATGTTACACAATACATGTATGTTTTGTTCGGTAAAGTTCATATTTATATCCAAAAATCTGAGTTTACGTTGGCGCCTTACATTGAGAAGTTCCAAAGCATCCTTTGATTTTGCAGAGCCACATCAATTTACAGGAATACTCATAATAAACATTGCTAAAAGATACAACTGTTATGCATGTAATTTTAGATGCACTTCTCCTTAATGCAACCGCTGTGTCAGATTTCAAAAAAGCTTTACGAAAAAAGCAAACCATGCAATAATCTGAGTCGGCGCTCAGAGCCCAATCAAGACACAAATATATCCGCCATATTATGCAGTCAACAGAAGTCAGAAGTAACATTCTAAACATTCACTTACCTTTGATGATCTTCATCAGAATGCACTCCCAGGAATCCCAGTTCCACAATAAATGTTTGTTTTGTTCGATAATGTCCATAATTTATGTCCAAATTCCTCCTTGTTGTTCTAGCGCTCAGTACACTTTCCAAACTCACGACGCGCGAGCAGGTCCAGCGGAAAGTACAAGACAAAAATTGTAAAAGTTATATTACAGTCCGTAAAAACATGACAAACGAAGTATTGAATCAATCTTTAGGATGTTTTTAACATAATTATTCAATAATGTTCCAGCCGGAGTATTCCATTGTCTTCAGAATTGCGATGGAACAGAGCTCGCTCTCACGTGAACGCTCGTGGTCAGAGCATGGTCACCTCATGGCAGACCTGACTCATTCCTCTCTCCTTCGGCCCCACTTAACAGTAGAGGCATCAGACAAGGTTCTAACGACTGTTGACATCTAGTGGAAGCCTTAGGAAGTGCAACATTACCAATATTCCACTGTATCTTCAATAGGAGCTGAGTTGAAAATCGACCAACCTCAGATTTCCCACTTCCTGGTTGGATTTTTTTCTCAGGTTTTTGCCTGCCTGATGAGTTCTGTTATACTCACAGACATCATTCAAATATTTTTAGAAACTTCAGAGTGTTTTCTATCCAAATCTACTAATAACATGCATATTCTAGCTTTCATGGCTTTGTAGCAGGCCGTTTACTCTGGGC
This sequence comes from Salvelinus fontinalis, assembly GCF_029448725.1. Classification (NCBI taxonomy): domain Eukaryota; kingdom Metazoa; phylum Chordata; class Actinopteri; order Salmoniformes; family Salmonidae; genus Salvelinus; species Salvelinus fontinalis. The sequence continues at coordinate 16,954,270 of NC_074692.1, forward strand.
ATGCTTTTCATCCGGACGTGAAAATACTGCACCCTACCCCATAAGAAGTTAACACGTTTGAATTACCTACATACATCCTCCATGGATACCGTACGTACGTAGCCCTAGTTGTCCTCTGGGGCTCTCCTAGGCAGCTCAGAGTCGTCGTTGTGCTTGAAGTGTGAGCAGGGTGTTTAGCTCGTTTGGTAGGGCAGCGTTGATGTCCACAACGTGGCTGGCTTTCTTTTTGTACTCCTGGATCATTAGGAGCCCCTGCCACATACGCCTCGTGTCTGACCTGCTGAAATGCTCCATACCTATACTTGTGTTTCACCATCTTGATCGATCTGTGTAAGTAGTAATTTTACTGTTTAAACAAATTATTGTCCCCGGTCACCTTGCCGTGTTCATAAGCAGCATCTCTCTCCTTCAGGTTCCCTACAAGGATGCCATCAATCTACGGCTTTGATTCAGGTACGTTTTGATCACTATCGGTATCACATCATCTATGCATGTTTTTATGAAACCGGTGACTGAATCAACATATGCATTGATGTTATCCACAGAGGCGACCCGGAACATATTCCAGTCCAGTGATCAAAACAGTCTTAGAGCTTGGATTCTGATTTTTCGGACGAGCGCTGTACAGACCTGACCCCCGGAACTTCCCTCAAGACTTTGTTTGTAGACGGGGATAAGCAAAATGGCGTCGTGATCAGATTTACCTGTGTCTAAAAGGCGTGTACTGTAGCAGTGAACAAGCTTAGAATTTCCACGAGTATGGAAGTTAATTTGTTGGTAATCATTTGGGAGACGGACCTCTAATTATCTTTGTTAAAGTACTCTGCCTCTGGGTATGCGGGTATGCGATCTCCAGTTGAGAGCATTTTTGGTGTCTGCTTGGGGCAGGATGTACACAGACGTGGCCAAGGGTTAAATGGCTGATGTCAAGGGTTAAATGGTTGATGTCAGAGGGTAATGGCCCTCTGTGTGAGGAACCCTTAGATCACTGAGAGGGTATTGAACATGTGTACTTAGATTGGGAGATAGATTGAGATAGAGACAAGTGTATGTTTTTGGGGGGGGATTGGCAATTGGCTAAACTGTAAGCATGTACAATTGTAGGGCTAATTAAACCTGCATTTGATGGAAGTCCTAATTATAGAGTGGTTATTCTGAATTTACAAATTCCAGATACCCCAACAATATGTATTAAAAACAGAATAATCCCTGTTTTGTAGCCACTCCCCTCACTAAATCTTGTTGGCCCAGATTAATGCCGGTGCTGGTGCTGTGGCCAGGCACTGGCTGTGTCCAAGCAGGTAGGGGCTCAGGCCAGGCCAGTACAGCGCGTCGCTCTCTCACCAGGCCTACAGATTAGAACACGTCCCCCGCCACCCGCTTTCATCCACGGCCAGCTCCCCAGCAGAGCACAGACAAGAGACGGATCCGCTTTCTCTCTTTTTCGGCTCTCTCCCCATCCTCCTCAACCTCATCCTCCCTCTACCTTTCCTCACACAGGGGGGATAGAGAGCTGAGGCGCGCAGGGACAAACCTGGCGCCGTGGAAAGAGGAGGAGGAGAGAGAAAGGGGAGAAAAGGAGAAACGTGCATTGTGCTTTTCAAATGGGTGGGAAATGATTCGGTGGGATTTGCTGACAATTATACGGTGGGGTTTAATCAATTCGGCCCATTCACAGTATGGAGAGGGCTGATCCTCCAGTACAAAGGGTCTGGCCATAGGGGGGCGGTACCTGAGAAAGCACCGGCCTGGTGTAAGTAGCATGGGGCAACACTCCCCTCCTCACACACGGCATAGGAGCATATGGCCCCGCTCTGAACTTATTAACTGCCGGATTAAGGGCAATTGCAGAGACCTAAGGGCCACTGTCTGCCCCCCTCCTCACCCCCAGGAGTAGGGTTGACTGACAATGGACATTGTGTGAGGTACCCAGCTCGTCACACCCCTTACTTACCCTGTCATCCTCTCCTGTTTGATGGGGTTATTTAGAGGAGAAACCTGGTCCTGAACAACCAGCTACATCTGTCAACACGCTTGTCTGGGGACTTTGTTCTGTGTTCAAAATGTTGAATTTCTTAATTCCAAAACTACCTAACACACCCATAGTTTCTACTGTATTTTTTTTATTTTTTATTTAAAAAAACATGTTGTACCTAGAGAATTCATATTGAATAGACAAAGTGCACTTGAATGTGCCCACAGATCTAACAATCGTTGCTACTCACCAGGCCTGCTCAACATGAGGACTACAGGCAGAGAAAAGGCCTATTGGCCATGGGTTTGATTAAAGGTCCAGTACGCACCATTGTAATTAGTGACTGGCTAAGAGTAGAAATGTATGGGAACCGAGAGGGGCTTGGTGGTGGAGTGTGGGTCTAGGGGTGTCGACATGATCTCACGGTATTACTAGTTTGACTTCAGAGTCTGACGTTTCTACAAACACACAATTTTGAAGTTGCTCCAAATATCAAATTTCAAAGTGTTTTTGACACCCTCAGTTGCTAATCCTGCTCGTATAATTTCGAGGTTAAGGGTTAAGGTTTTGGATAAGGTTAAAACATTCCATTTAGGCGTGAACATCAAACATTCGGATTCGGAGTCATGGGATTGCGCACATCCGCTTCCCCCATCCACAACGCCCTAGCAAAACCCAAGCCTACTTGATGGCAATAGCCTAGCCTAGTCACAAAGTTAGAAAACCTGATTTTAAACCTAACCCTAAGCGTTAAACCATGACTTCAACCACACTGCTAACTCCAATACCTAAACATAACCTTAAATTCATTTTGTTTTCATTCATATTTACAATAAAGGCAATTTTAATTAACATTGCACCTGGCCTATATAATGGGAAATCTCTCAGTTCCCCATCCAGGACAATAAATGTCAACCTGCGTCTTGGACAGGGGCTGTAGCTGAGGGAGTTCACCCAGTAACACCTGTCTGGCCTGTCTAAGTATTCATGGGGAGATTTGAAGAGAGGGGAGCCTCTCTAAGCCCTCATTTGACCTAGAGAGTGGCAGGTGATCCTGGCTCATTTTGTGTAGCACTGTGGGGGTCCATCTACCCAAGTGACCTCCCTTACCTGGTGTCTATCAGTATACCTCATTTACAGGGGAACAGAAGGGCTAATGCAGCCTCCGGTGCCCACCCATAGTAAAGCTCCACCTGGCCTCACAGGGTGCAGGGTCACTCGGTCAGCTCCAGACTGCGACGGTGGGGATTCTTGGGGCCTTCTCTGCTAATCCACTCACACAGAGCAGACCCAAAGGTCAAGGCAGAGCAGAGGAGTCCATCCTCCTCATTCTTAAAATAGGATTACAGGCCCAGCAGGGGTGGGTCTTCAGGAGCTTGGACTCATGCCGGAGACCACAGAGAGACCATACAGAAGACTACAGATAGGACCTTAAGAATGGACAGGCGTGCTCGGCCATCTTCCCCCCTTCCTGAGACCACCTGTGACCTCTGACCTCTAATACACTACAGACTACACACCACAGCCCTACAAGATTGACAGCCAGTCACATCTCTTTCAAAGCATCCATTTTGGGTCCGTCTCTGCTAATGTCTAGAATCATGTGCCTGTGTCTTACGGTTAGCTCCGAGTGTTTGTTTGTTTTCTTCCAGGGAGAAACGCTCGTTAGTCAGGCACTGAGCGGTTGATCTTTAATGAAAGGGGAATTGCTCTTCCCCCCTGCCCCCTTTTGCTGCACGGGCTCTCTCTCTATACCTTATCTTTAAAACTCCTCGCTGGCTTTCATGTGGCTTGTCGTTGCAAGGTGAGCGGTTGCTCCTCAGAGAGGCTTCTGTCTTTGAGCACCACTGATTAATGCTCTTTGAGGACAGGCGAGAGGCAACAACACCTCCCTTCTTTTACATACAAAGCAAAGAGACCCTGTTTTCTACACAAACAGTAATGCCACGGAGGAAAATAAAAAGCAGAAATATACAGCCCTTGCTGGCACTTCATATTAATGTAGGTAAATGGCCGCCTAATGGTCGAGTCTTTTTCTCTCCGGATCGCTTCCCCTCACATGGGCTCAATCAGCTGCTTCTGTGTTTTGTATCTCACCGCTGGCTTTCTTGACACTGCCTCACTTTTCCAAACACTTTGGTAATCCAGTATCATTAAAATTATTTTATCGTGACAAAATTAGCCACCGTATGGGTTATGATAATCACCCTCCAAATAAATCACTGATTAGATTGATCTAATCGATGGCCTTAATGTCAGTTTCAGTACATTCAGAGACAATGATCAGCACTACAACAATGTTTTATTTAACACTTTGAGAAAACGTGAAACACGCTTCTCCACTTCGACTCACACCTCCACTGAGACATGACTATCAGTCCTGTGTAATAAAAAAATCTGATATTTCAATTTATGCTCCGACGTGCCTTGCAAGTAATAGGCTACACAAACTACCCTCTTACCAGTGTTATCATATATTCTAGCTTGAGACTCTAGTTTTGATATATAATGGGACTACATGGAGAAATGATTATACATTATTTATAATAAAGGGTAGGCCTACATGGAGAAAATCAAACCTCTCTTATTATATATGAAAATAGGCAAATACATGAAACAATATTTATTTCCAATCAATGTAAATAGCCTATACATTTTAGAAACTACATTTCATTGGAAATATAACTTTGCCCTGTGTTTTTTTGCCCATGCACTACAGTTAGGCCCTATAGGCTATTGATCATTTAATTGATATCACACAATACATTGTTGTCACGCCCTGATCTGTTTCACCCGTCCTTGTGCTTGTCTCCACCCTCCTCCAGGTGTCACCCATCTTCCCCATTATCCCCTGGGTACTTATACTTGTGTTCTCTGTTTGTCTGTTGCCAGTTCGTAATGTTTGTCTCAGCTCCTGCTTTTCCCCAGTCTCTCTTTTTCTCGCACTCCTGGTTTTGACCCTTGCCTGTCTTCACTCTGAACCCGCCTGCCTGACCACTCTGCCTGACCCTGAGCCTGCCTGCCGTCCCGTACCTTTGCCGCAAACTCTGGATTATCGACCCCTGCTTGCCTTGACCTGTCATTTGCCTGCCCCTGTTGTTGTAATAAACACTGTTACTTCAGCACAGTCTGCATTTGGGTCCTACCTTAAACGTGATAATTGCAGGCACACTTGATCGCTTGCGCCCAGCAGAGAATTGAACTGCATTTTGACTCCTAAAGTGATCTTGACTAAGAAGTTTAGTGACAACTATTCTAGTCTATTTAGGGTATGGTTGGTTATTGTGATTATTACTGTTATATCAGGGGATTGTGTTCTAGTATCATAGTTTATTAATTATATGCCTAAGGTTTATTATGTGTAGGTCTATGTGAATCACAAGTTAAATGCAAGTCAAGGATTTAGGTAGGCCTACAACACTTTGGTCTGTAATGCGAAATCACATGTTAGATGGTTTATTGTGTGCAATCAATTACAGTAGGGCAGGGGTAAGCAAACCTGTTCCTGGAGTGCCACAGGTACTGCAGGATTTTGTTCCAACTAGGCACCACACCTGACCAACTAAGCTAATTGACCAGTTCAGTGATTGCCCAAATTCAATACACCTGGTCTTCCAGGTTGGTTAAATCAAAGACATCACATACCTGCAGCACTCCAGGACCAGGGTTGCCTAACCCTGCAGTAGGGTATCCAGTGCATTCAGAAAGTATTCAGACGCTACAAGCTTGACACACCTGTATTTGGGGAGCTCCTGCAATTCTTCTCTGCAGATCCACTCAAGCTCTGTATGGTTGGATGGGGAGAGATGCTGCACAGCTATTTTTATGTCTCTCCAGAGATGTTTGATCGGGTTCAAGTCTCGGAACTGGCTGGGCCACTCAAGGACATTTAGAGACTTGTCCCGAAGGCGTTGTCTTGAATGTGTGCTTAGGGTCGTTGTCCTGTTGGAAGGTGAACCTTCACCCCAGTCTGAGGTCCTGAGTGCTCTGGAGCAGGTTTTCATCAAGGATATCTCTGTACTTTTGTCCATTCATCTCTCCCTCCATCCTGACTAGTCTCCCAGTCTCTGCCGCTGAAAAACATCCCTACAGCATGATGCTGCCATAGCCATGCTTCATCATAGGGATGTGCCAGGTTTTCTCCAGAAGTGACGCTTGGCATTCAGGCCAAAGACTTCAATCTTGGTTTCATCAGACCAGAGAGTACTTTAGAGGACTTTTAGCAAACTCCAAGTCAGCTGTCATGTGCCTTTTACTGAGGTGTGGCTTCCATCTGGCCACTACCATAAAGGCCTGATTGGTGGAGTGCTGCAGAGATGGTTGTCTTTTTGGAAGGTTCTCCCATCTCCACAGAAGAACTCTGAAGCTCTGTCAGACTGACAATCTCCCCCGATTGCTCAGTTTGGCTGGGCGGTCAGTTCTAGGAAGAGTCTTGGTGGTTCCAACCTTCTTCCATTTATGAATGATGGAGGCCACTGTGTTCTTGGGGACCTTCAATGCTGTAGAAATATTTTGGTACCCTTCCCCAGATCTGTGCCTCGACACAATCCTGTCTCAGAGCTCGAAGGACAATTCCTTCAACCTCGTGGCTTGGTTTTGCTCTGACATGCACTGTCAACTGTGGGACCTTATATAGACAGGTGTGTGCCTTTCCAAATCATGTCCAATCAATTGAATTTACCACAGATGGACTCAAATTTGTAGAAGCATCTCAAAAATGATCAATGGAAACAGGATCCACCGGAGCTCAATTTTGAGTCTCATAGCAAAGGGTCTGACTACTTATGTAAAAAAAGGTATTTCTGTTTTTATTTTTAAAACATTTGAAAAAAAAAAAAACTGTTTTCACTTTGTCATTATGGGGTATTGTGTGTCAACTGATGAGGCAATTGTTTTATTTAATCCCTTTAAAATAAGGCTGTAACGTAACAAAATGTGGAAAAAGTCAAGGGGTCTGAATAGTTTCTGTATGCATCCTTTGATGCATAAGAACTCGCAGGTGTGATCATTCTACAGTGGTCACTGCAGCATACGCTCAAACCGGTGTGATTAGAACACTTAATAAGACCGTCTAGTTAAGATTGACACAACAGTCAGCGTTTGAGCTGGCCACGCAGTTTTTTCACAGAAACATTTAGCAAAAACAGTCTTTACAATGATATGTCCTCAATTTGAGTAGTTTATTTCCAAATGTAATGTTCAGACATTCACAGAAGTAGTAACAGCATGACAAAATGCTCATCCAAATCGGAATTTGTAGTCTACATTAATCCCAACGCTTCGAGGAAAGAGTGAGCTAACACAAGCGGTCATATTTAGCTAAATTTCGGCTGATAGAAATCAGAATATGAATTAGCTAATAGCAGCTACTATTTACAATTCATCAAATCCCGGGTGAGCTCACCAGAGATTGAAATCATTTAGTAAAACACTTTGTAAAAGTCTAAAGTAATCCGACTGTGGGTAGAGTTTGTGTGTGCCACAATGTTTGTTTTTCTGCGTCAACCAAAGATAAGAAGAGTTGACAAGACAAGTTGGGTCTGATTGCAGTATGCATGTTGAAGGGGGTGTGTAATCTACCATCACTCACTTCTGGAAATTTACTCAAAAGAACGAGTGAACCATCCCTTTACCTCGTTTTGTTATAACATCTTTGGTCTGACAACCAGAATGTATTGTATGATGTCAACAAACATAGCTCCACACATAGCTGGCAATTAGCTTAGCATTAGCTCATCATAATTAGTACAACCTTTAAAAAAGTATTTCACACACATCATACATTTGAAGTCGGAACTTTACATACACCTTAGCCAAATACATTTAAACTCAGTTTTTCACATTCCCAGTGGGTCAGAAGTTAACATACACTCAATTAGTATTTGGTAGCACTGCCTTTAAATTGTTTAACTTCAGTCAAATGTTTTGGGTAGCCTTCCACAAGCTTCCCACAATAAGTTGCGTGAATTTTGGCCCTTTCCTCCTGACAGAGCTGGTGTAACTGAGTCAGGTTTGTAGGCCTCCTTGCTTCCACATGCATTTCAGTTCTGCCCACAAGTTTTCTATCGGATTGAGGTCAGGGCTTTGTGATGGCAACTCCAATACCTTGACTTTGTTGTCCTTAAGCCATTTTGCCACAACTTTGGAAGTATGCTTGGGGTCATGGTCCATTTGTAAGACCCATTTGCGACCAAGCTTTAACTTCCTGACTGATGTCTTGAGGTGTTGCTTCAATATATCCACATAATTTTCCTCCCTCATGATGCCATCTATTTTGTGAAGTGCACCAGTTCCTCCTGCAGCAAAGCACACCCACAACATGATGCTGCCACCCCCGTGCTTCACGGTTGGGATGGTGTTCTTCGGCTTGCAAGCCTCCCCCTTTTTCCTCCAAACATAACAATTGTCATTATGACCAAACAGTTATATTTTTGTTTCATCAGACCAGAGGACTGATTTCTCCAAAAAGTACGGTCTTTGCCCCCATGTGCAGTTGCAAACCGTAGTCTGGCTTTTTATGGCGGTTTTGGAGCAGTGGCTTCTTCCTTGCTGAGCGGCCTTTCAGGTTATGTCGATTTAGGACTCGTTTTACTGTAGATATAGATCCTTTTGTACCGTATACAATGTCCTTTGCTGTTGTTCTGGGATTGCACTTTTCGCATCAAAGTACGTTCAGTTCTAGGAGACAGAACGCGTCTCCTTCTTGAGCGGTATGATGGCAGCGTGGTCCCATGGTGTTTATACTTGCATACTATTGTTTGTACAGATGAACATGGTACCTTCAGGCGTTTGGAAATTGCTCCCAAGGATGAACCCACATTTTTTTTCTGAGGTCTTGGCTGATTTCTTTTGATTTTCCCATGATGTCAAGCAAAGAGACACTGAGTTTGAAGGTAGGCCTTGAAATACCTCCACAGGTACACCTCCAATTGACTCAAATTATGTCAATTAGCCTATCAGAAGCTTCTAAAGCCATGACATAATTTTCTCGAATTTTCCGAGCACAGTCAAAGGCACAGTCAACTTAGTGTATGTAAACTTCTGACCCACTGGAATTGTGATTAAGTGAAATAATCTGTCTGTAAACAATTGTTGGAGAAATTACTTGCGTCATGCACAAAGTAGATGTCCTAACCGACTTGCCAAAACTATAGTTTGTTAACAAGAAATGTGTGGAGTGGTTGAAAAACAAGTTTTAATGACTCCAGCCTAAGTGTTTGTAAACTTCCGACTTCAACTGTATCTATGTCCATTACTATCTGTGCAATAATCGGAATGTATGATCTGTCACCAGTACTTGAAAAAGTGAATAAAACAGTATATAAATAAATTATTACCACACAAACCATTTTCTGATAATGATTTATTAATACTAGTGGCGCGTGCCAGAAGTCAATCACGTAACCTCTGACACCCACTCGGAACCATTCAGTGTTGTTGTTTATGTATGTAGTTAGTGGACTAAGCTGTAGCATTAGCAATGTCTTTCGAAAGGAGACAACTCATAAATGTGGAAATTCAGAAGATTTTTGTTATTTATGACAATGAGTCTGAGTATCAAAGTAAGGAATCAGATTCTGACCGTGACAGTGAGGGGCTGCCAACAACCTTCTGGCCATTGAGAACCCTGAATATGAAGACCCCTTGTCCACCAATGAAGTCCCAGGTTCTGCTGAAAATGCTGGTGGTTATGAAGGCAGACCAACAGTTGGTGAAGAATGGGAGGTCTGCGGTAGCTGTAAGGCCTCCAGCCATTTCACCCCTCCAGGCTTTGATGAGTTCCAGTCTGGAGTGAAAAGCCCTTTGCCATCTCCCTCTGAAGCAGAATGCTTCAAGCTGTTTCTGACAGAGGAGCTGGTGGGAGACATTGTGGAGAAGACCAATCAATATGCCCTTGGGGCTACAGGAGAAGAGAGAGCCCGGAGTGAGGGGGAAGCTCGCTAAATGGGTGACAACCAAAAATAGTGAAATGTATACTCTTGGTGACAGCCCTTCTCATGGGAATAGTGACCTGCCATGATACTATGCCTTTAGGATTCAGGGATGGGAATGAAGTTTTTGTTGTTAAATCACTACATGAATATTGAAATCTGGGTTATGCGTATTAATAAGTCGTCAGTATTTTCCTTCGTTTTTTATTCCTCTAGTAAAACTAGCTTTTGTTTTTGTTGTTCAACAACTACTGATACTTCAATAAAATAGACAACCATTACATATTGCCTATGTCTTTTCTTGCAGTTTTTTCCTCAAGTAAAACCGTAAAGGAGTGTACGTTCAAACATCATGTTGCTAGCATACAAAAGCCAGCCTCAATCTTCAGCAAGAAAGATGTCCAGCTCCAGTCATGATGTTGGCAAATAATGTTCAATATGTATGTGGATGTGATTTTCGAAAGTACAGAATAAAGAGGATTTATTAGTAATTAGAATACAATGTCAGGATACAGCAATAAAACAATATTACAGTGAAGTAACATAATAACACAGCTATAAAAAAATAAGCTGCATTGACAAAATCACAACTATGAATGATATAAGACACAGTAAGAAACAGTAACTGAAGAGCTCCACAAGGGCTCCACCAGGGGGCAGGGCAGCTGAGAGCAGAGCTATGCTAAACAGGCCATGGTCATGATAAGGCCAGGGCAGCTTCAAAGGAAGCAACACAAACTAATACTTCTGCATACTTGACTTGGGGAATTACTGGGGGAGTACTTGGGCTCTCATCGAAGAGAGAAGTTTGTCCGGCCCAAATTTAGGGTAGCATGCCTCAAACATAAATTGGTCTGCCACAGTGAAATGGGCTACTTCTACGTGAATTATGAGGAGGCAGAACACACCTAATTTAAAACTGCTGTTTGAAAATAAACTTTTTTTGAAAATAATTGACAAGTTGAAACATAGCCTATAGAGAATTACATAGCCTATAGCCTACATAGCCTATTGAGAATTAGCAGGCAGCGTGCCTTGGTTTAAGGGGAGTGAAGAGTTAACTGTTCTGTTGAGTAACATTTTGGAACAGTGAGCGTATTCTCATATCACACACATATAAAAACTCACGCTGGGGGGACAGTTAGAGATATTTGGAACTCACACGTGAAAAGGTTAATGTTTTTATTGCCCGCATTTTGGCCCACATACATTTTTTCTGGCTCTGCCATCAACGGATTTCTTCCTATGCCACTGCCCCTCCCAAACAGTCCCAGCAAAATTCTTTCTTGAGAAATTTTGCTTTATTTACTGACCATTTTAATTGAAAACAAATCACTTTAAAGTACTTGATTGTTAGACAGAAATTATTTGATATTCGGATAAAATGGCTGCATTGGACCTTTCAAAGTTATCTTTAAATTCAAAATGTAGGCCAGGTATTGTGTTCCTCATTGGCATTGATGGTTAGGAGAAATAAGAGCCATCCAGACAGGACTGAAAATGGCCTGGGATATACTTTTGATGATTGCAATGCGAAACCTTTGGCATGTCGTAGTGTATTAGATGATCAAAATGATCAACCTCTGCAGAGTTTGAATACATGCGCAAACGTTAACATTTCAGATTAACCTAATGCTAACCCTTTGGCTCATTTGGCTCATTTGCTGCCATTAAATGCTGAAAGAGATGCAAACCTGGCAGGAGTCCATCTCTCTTGTCATAGCGCTCTCCCTCTCACTCACTATCAGAGCCCAGTCAAATCGAGTTAGCAAGTCAAATCAGGTTAGACCCTCTTTAGCGTCGAACTACACTTTTAATTCAGCGCATCACTTCATCAGCAACATGCCCCCGAGTGTCAGCATGCCAACACCGGCGTTCCTGACCGGAGAACTCGCCGCGGCGCTGATCCATATCCGGCAGGGTCAGCCCGGATCAGGATACAGGCCCAGTTTTTGGGCCATAGGATGCGGTTGTGTGAGGAGGAGAGGAGTTACTGACACTTCTGACTCTCCTTCACTATGACGTGTGTTCAGAGGTCTCCACACACCTTGTCGTCCCTCTCTGTGCCCTGTCGGCTGTCACTGGGGGTTGAGTGTGTGACAGTATGTCCCTGTTTGTGCTCCCATGGAGTGGGGTTGGAGGGGGTGGCAGGGGCCATGTCCTGGCTGCCAGTCACTCCACACAGGGTTGGGCCTGGTGGAAACACACACAGTCCCCACCTCCACCATATCATCCACTCTTCACCACCTTCCCTCCTGCCCCCAGTCACTCATGGATAGGCCTACTCTCTGGCTCTCCCTTTACTCAAAGTCCACCTCAGTTGGTGACCAAAATTGTGCATTCCCAGACACGTGCCCAAAGACACAAACAAAAATGGAGCGACGCGTGTACACACAAACACGCTCACGCACTTGCACACACACACACACGTACGCATCTATCACACACACACACACACACACACACACACACACACACACACACACACACACACACACACACACACACACACACACACACACACACACACACACACACACACACACACACACACACACACACACACACACACACACACACACACACACACACACACACACACGCACACGCACGCACACACACTAACTGTTATTCCACCAAAACCCTGTCGGCTAATGCACCAGTCCATTTCCATTGGAGAAAACTGCCATAGAGTGAGATACATTCAGGGAGCACATCGAGGAGAGATAGTCCTTTATTCTGATGTTGATACTCTCTCTACTGTTGCCTTAGGGCACCTTAACCTCAGCAGAGACTAATAGCAAGAGTCTGACCGTCTTTGCAATATCAAGGAATAATGGGACTTAAACATGCATTAAGCACTGTGTCACCCACCATGACACACACAACAACCACAACAACTGCTAAACCTTCAGCCTACAACTCATACAACATTGTTCTGATACAGACATGGCTTCAATACAGTCTATGTATAGAAAATAAACTCTACATCAACCTCAACCAATGGCTTTAGATTTAAGAAAAATATCTTGCCTCTGCGTTATGTAAATCATTTTTAGGCATGACTCATATAAGATATGAGCTTCATTTAGACTCTGTTAGGGAGCGGAAATGCATGTATTTCTCATTTGTCAGGATTTTCCTGCTTCATATTTTGCAAATCAAAGCAATAAAGACACAAACACGGCAATATACACTGAATATACAAAACATTAAGGACATCTGCTCTTTCCATGACATAGACTGACCAGGTGAAAGCTAGGATCCCTTATGCTATGATGTCACTTGTAACATCCACCTCAATCAGTGTAGATGAAGAGGATGAGCCAGGGTTAAAGAAGGATTTTGAGCCTTGAGACAATTGAGACATGGATTGTAAAACTCTGCAAAGAAAGAAATGTCCTCTCACTGTCAACTGCGTTTATTTTCAGCAAACTTAACGTGTAAATATTTGTACGAAAATAACAAGATTCAACAACTGAGACATAAACTGAACAAGTTCCACAGACATGTGACTAACAGAAATTGAATAATGTGTCCCTGAATAAAGGGGGGGTCAAAATCAAAAGTAACAGTATCAGGTGTGGCCACCAGCTGCATTAAGTACTGCAGTGCATCTCCTCCTCATGGACTGCACCAGATTTGCCAGTTCTTGCTGTGAGATGTTACCCAACTCTTCCACCAAGGCACCAGCAAGTTCCCGGACATTTCTGGGGGGAATGGCCCTAGCCCTCACCCTCCGATCCAACAGGTCCTAGACGTGCTCAATGGGATTGAGATCCGGGCTCTTCGCTGGCCATGGCAGAACACTGACATTCCTGTCTTGCAGGAAATCACGCACAGAACGAGCAGTATGGCTGGTGGCATTGTCATGCTGGAGGGTCATGTCAGGATGAGCCTGCAAGAAAGGTACCACATGAGGGAGGATGTCTTCCCTGTAACGCACAGCGTTGAGATTGCCTGCAATGTCAACATGGGCCAGCATCAATTTGGTACACTTTCGACACCTTGAAGAGTCCATAGGCCAACGAATTGAAGCTGTTCTTTGGGCTAAACGGGGGGGTGCAACTCAATATTAGGAAGGTGTTTCTAATGTTTGGTATACTCAGTGTACATCTCTGAATGTACGTATCGCTCTGACCTTCTTTATAAATACCATGTGGGTGGATATTTGTCTAATACCTACAGTATGTGTACAAGCGCGTGTAAAATAACTTGAGGCTACTGAGTCTGCAAGTGTGAGTCATGCATGCAGAGAGGCAACCTTAATAGAAAATGATTCAAGTAAAAGTGAAAGTCACCCAGTAAAATACTACTTGAGTAAAAGTCAAGTATTTGTATTTATTAAATATACTTACGTATCAAAAGTAAAAGTATAAATAATTTCAAATTCCTTTTATTAAGCAAACCAGACCGCACCATTTAATGTTTTTATTTATTTTATTTTTTACTTATGGATAGCCAGGGGCACACTCTAAAACGCAGACATCACTTACAAACAAAGCATGTGTGTTTAGTGAGTGCGCCAGATCAGAGGCAGTAGGGATGACCAAGGATGTTCTCTTGATAAGTGTGTGCATTTGACCATTTTCCTGTCCTTCCAAGCATTCAAAATGTAACGAGTACTTTTAGGTGTCAGGGAAAGCGTATGGAGAAAAAGTACAGTATTTTCTTTAGGAATATAGTGAGGCAAAAGTAAAAGTTGTCAAAACTATAAATAGTAAAGTAAAGTCCTTAAGTAGTACTTAAAATATATTTTTTTAAGTTCTTTGCACCACTGATTATATTCTTAAAACATTCTAGTAACAAAAAAAATAGTAATCTTTGTTTTGTTTAAAGCTATTTATATAGTATAAATCTCCTATTGTTGTCAACATCAAGATGTAGCCTAGTTTCCCTATTTGTATTTTTTACCCCCACATGTACTTTGTTTGTATGACAAAAAAACAACATAAAGTCATTCATTCAGACACATTGACTGACAGGAGGGATGTGAGTGTGTGTGTGTGTGTGTGTGTGTGAGATAGAGTTCACTGAATCAAGGGGGCTGCAGGGTCTTGGTGTAGGCGTGGTACCCTAACCCTTCTCTGAATACTGCGTAGGCTGTGTTAAATACACTTCAGCCACAGCCTAGAGCCACTTTACCATAGGAGATAGCCTGAGGGGCCTCTTTCTCTGGTCCCCCCCCTCTCTCCCTCCTTCACCTCATTTTCAAACATGTCAATTTCCTCTGAATGAGGATTTCTAACCTCTTTGAATGGTACATGTAAGCTCTTTCTATTCCTCGCTATTTTTGTTGCAATGTATTGCATGCCATTGCAACCTAGTGTCATTGTGAAGAATACATGAATTCTCTGAATCAAGACACATTTTGATTTACGGGTTGTCTTTTTATTTTCTTACACCAAAGGTAAAACTAGTTATTGCCTATCCAAATGATTTCTAATGGAATGAGGACAACTTAGATTCCCACCAGCATGATTAAGATGTTGATTTAGAATTAGCAATGATGTGACCATCAAACTATTACAAAAGCATACACAGACAAACCATAGTCCCTTTACATGTTTGTTACAACTCACATTATTTATATTATTTAGTACAATGCACATCGCCCTCTGTTGTTCGAATAGGGAACAAGCTGTTTAATTATTGAAAATGTTCAGTGGTAGGCTACAGCACAAATTACCAAGTTTTCATAATATCTTTTTAACTCTGTATAGTATCAATAAAACGACACAATATTGTAACGCATGATATCTATTGTATGACTTAATCGTTTCGTAAAAGCGATTTTAGCATTTCATATTATGAGTGATGCAACACAAACTTCAAAAACCAAATTAAAATATAGGGAGAGGTCTCCTATAGCACAGAACGTGATGGAAGTGAGCTGTAGACAGAAAAAGGATGGTTTTGATCAGGAATTTCCCCTGGATAATTGTCAGGATTCACTGTTTGGAAGGTGACTTACAAAGGAAAAATATGACACTGGTATTTGTTGGGGAAACATGAATATGTTTCAAACTTCCGCCAAACAAAGAAATACGATATTTATGGTGTTTTTGGGACTCTCTCTCTCTAGACACATACACACACATATTCACAGATATGTAAAAAGCTAATTTTCCCGCTTTTTCCTTTCTAATCAAAAGCATTTCTATGTCGTCATACAGGCAAAAAAGCTTGTTAGAGTCCTTTCAACAAGGGAACACCATACAGTGTGGAAGATCATCCTAATTATGTTATTAATGGAGGCAAATGCAAAATATCAAAACTCTCACAGAAAGTATACTGAAAGGATGCATAGACTGAATGAAACCAAAAGAATGTATTCTGAGTTAAATCCTTCTCTACTTATTTTTAGAGGCAAAGAGCGAAAGACACACCAGAAACAGTAACAGTCCTCAGTTGAGTTAGATGAATGACAATTTAATATGCATTAATGATGCATTTTACAGAAGCTGATTGAATGGTATCAATTAAATTGAAAATCACTTTATAGATACAGTATATGGTGATATATTGCAACCAATGACAACTTGTGATAAACCTCAAATTATAGCTCAGCATTCTTACCCACCGTACACAGATGTCAGTTCAACATCTACAGTGGCTTGTGAAATTATTCACCCCCCTTGGCATTTTTCCTATTTTGCTGCCTTATAACATGGAATTAAAATAGATTTTTTGGGGGGGTATGTATAATTTGATTAACACAACACGCCTACCACTTTGAAGATGCAACATATTTTTAAATTGTAAAGCAAAATAGAAATGTGACAAAAAAAAATGAAAACTTGAGCGCGCAAACTGCTTCAGCTCCTTCAAGTTGGATGGGTTCCGCTAGTTTACAGAAATCTTTAAGTCATACCACAGATTCTCAATTGGATTGACGTCTGGGCTTTGACTAGGTCATTCCAAAACATTTAAATGTTCCCTTAAAACACTTGAGTGTTGCTTTATCAGTATGCTTAGGTTCATTGTCCTGCAGGAAGATGAACCTCTGTCCCAGTCTCAAATCGATTGAATACTGAAACAGGTTTCCCTTAAGAATTTCCCTGTATTTAGCGCCATGCATCATTTCTTCAATTCTGACCAGTTTTCCAGTCCTTGCCGATGAAAAACATACCCACAGCATGATGCTGCCACCACCATGCTTCACTCTGGGGATGGTATTCTCGGGGTGATGAGAGGTGTTGGGTTTGCACCAGACATAGCGTTTTCCTTGATGGCCAAAAAGCTAAAATTGTCTCATCTAACCAGAGTCCATTCTTCCATATGTGTGGGGAGTCTCCCACATGCATTTTGGCAAAAACCAAACGTGTTTGCTTATTTTTTTCTTTGAGCAATGGCTTTTTTCTGGCCACTCTTCCGTAAAGCCCAGCTCTGTGGAGTGTACGGCTTAAAGTGGTCCCAGATTCTCCAATCTCCTCTGTGAAGCTTTGCAGCTCCTTCGGGGTTATTTTTGGTCTCTTTGTTGCCTCTCTGATTAATACCCTCTTTGCCTGGTCTGTGAGTTTTGGTGGGTGGCCCTCTCTTGGCAAGTTTGTTGTGGTGCCATATTCTTTCCATTTTTTAATAATGGATTTAATGGTGCTCCATGGGATGTTCAAAGTTTTTGATATTTCTTTTATAACCCAACACTGATCTGTACTTCTCCACAACTTTGTCCCTGACCTGTTTGGAGAGCTCCTTGGTCTTCATGGTGCCGCTTGCTTGGTGGTGCCCCTTGCTTGGTGTTGCAGACTCTGGTGCCTTTCAGAACAGGTGTATATATACTGAGATCACGTGACAGATTATGTGACACTTAGATTGCACCCAGGTGGACTTAATTTAACTAATTATGTGACTTCTGAAGGTAATCGGTTGCACCAGATCTTATTTAGGGTTTCATAGCAAAGGGAGTGAATACATATACACAGACCACTTTTCGTTTTTTTGCATTTTTTGAAACAAGTTATTTTTTCATTTTACTTCACAAATTTGTACTATTTTGTGTATGTCCATTACATGAAATCCAAATAAAAATCTATTTAAATTACAGGTTGTAATGCAACAAAATAGGGAAAATGCCAAGGGGGGTGAATACTTTTGCAAGGCACTGTAGTTTTGATTTACATGTGGTTGAGTTGTCAACTAACGTGATACCAACGTGAAATTCTACCAAAAAACTTGAATTGATTTGAAATCAACAAAACATTTCACAGTCATTGGATTTAGGTTAAAAGTATTAGTTATATTGATAAATGATATCAAATCCAATCAGTTTTCCATGTTGATTCAACATCATCACACAGAATTTTCTGGTTAAAATGACGTGGAAACAATGTTGATTCAACCAGTTTTTGCTTAGTGGGTTAACACTTGACTTCACTTATTCATCCCAATTTCCTTCAATGCAAATCCCTTCAAGACAACAGAGACAGTTTCTTTTGGTATACAGTATACAAAGAAACTTTGCATTTGCTCATATTGCATTGAAAGATAGGTTTACAAAAATACTAACTGAGCTGAAACACGGAAAAATGAACGACTTAATTGTGAATTAGATATTATTACTTTTAATGCAATCAAAAATAGCAAATTGAACAGGGCGTGGGAAACACATCAAGCTATACACACACGGTTGTCTTTAGAGTCATTGTGTCTGACATTGTACTTGTGAGAAAGAATGTACAGTGAGATCTTTCTTTCCTTGTTTCCTGAGCAACCTAACCTTCAAATTAATTATGGCCTTCTCCTCTATACACCCCTGGCATAGACACACACACACACACACACACACACACACACACACACACACACACACACACACACACACACACACACACACACACACACACACACACACACACACACACACACACACACACACACACACACACACACACACACACACACACACACACACACACACACACACACAGGAAACACAAACCTCACAAGCATTTCATCCCCAGCCTTTGGGGGAGGGCCTTATTCTCTTTTGGGGGATTCTGGCGCAGGATTTTTGTTGGTTTTAGTTTTGCACCCTCAATCAATACCTAACAGGCAGAGTTTTAATCATGTTTTTAATGTGGTGGTACAAGAGGTGGGCAGGGTATTGTCCACATGTGAAAGGCTGGTCGGAGGGGAGTCCTTTGGTGTTTCTTTACATTCACCTGCTGGGCTCTATTGGGTCTCTTTCAGAGAGAAAGGGACTGGGGAAATGAATAAAGGACACAGGCAAAAGGGTCCGTTAGACTGGACCATGGTTTAATGAAGGGCTACCTGTAATCTCCATAGTGTCTCACAGTGCTGTCGGTTTGTACGTCTACAGTGCTTCCCCCCTCTCTTTACCATGGCTATTCAGACCCACAGAGAACCTGAGACAAGACAAACAGGGTGGCCCATAAAACAACTATGAGCTAATAACACTCTGCTCTAATTTGTGTGTGTGGAAAAGAGAGCGAAAAGAGAGAGCGAGAAAGAGGGAATGGGATATAGGCTACACATAGCTTGCGCCATTAAGAATATTGCGAAATCGTGATGGGCATATCCCATCACAAATCAATTAATTTCGTAAATATTATTAAAAAACCCACAGTATGCTAGTGGTTGATGTAGAGTAGTTTCTGTGTTGGGAGATTGTTTGGTTGAAAAATGAACCCATTAGCCTGTTAATAACGCATAGTGATGATCTAAACTATAAATTAAACAGTAAGAACATTACTTTTCTGGGCGGTCCTTATTAACTTCTATGTGAACAATAACCATATGATTTAAATATACACCACACTGAAGACATTTCCCATGAAAGTTAACAAACACATCCTTGAATTCCTTTACCAAGAGTATTGTCCAAAGCATCAGAAACCCACACGATAGTACCGTGGCACCATCTAGTGGATATTATATTTACTAGAGTTATCACTCAAGCTGGGTGACATTGGTCTTTTTGTAAGTGCAAAATAGAGACACACACACACACACACACACACACACACACACACACACACACACACACACACACACACACACACACACACACACACACACACACACACACACACACACACACACACACACACACACACACACACACACACACACACACACACAGGGAGAGAGATAGAGAGATCCTTAAAAGGCATTATTCAGAATCAAATAGCATACCATTTAAGATGTAGGCACTTCCTACACAGAAACACAAAGCCTTTGCTATTGACCGTGCACATGATTCAAGACATCCATACCTTGGAAATTGCTTGAATCAAATCAATAACTAGAGTGCTGTTGAATTGAACTGTGAGGGAAAATTAAAGAGAATTCATGGACCCATTGGTATTATGGGCTTAATCAAATTGTCTTTATAGTTAGCAAAGGGGATGCTTCATATAGCCTACAATAAAAATGCAACATGCACATACCCAATTTTATTGTCTATTCTCTAAATACTGAATTAAGAAATTCATTTGTTCTAAAAATAAGAGGAACAAAAATGATGAGCAATATGCTGTGCACTTTTTGAAATGAATATAGCTTAATTCTAAATTCTAAAATCCCTGCATGAGCAGCGTGATCAAAATGCCTCAGTTAGAAAGCGTTCAATTAAAAACAGATCTAATGCAAATATATGTTGTACAATATGCCAGTTGTTAACTTGTTCCCAGTATACCATATCCCACTGGATACACACTGGTTGAATCGACGTTGTTTCCACATCATTTCACGGAAATTACATTGAACCGACATGGAATAGACATTGAATTAACGTCTGTGCCCAGAGGGATGCTATTGTTTAACTTGTCTCAGTCTCATGTCAAACTCCAATCTTTTTAGGTGTTCACTAAAAGTTTAGGACTTCCATTTGCAATATTTATGGAACAATATGCTTGTAATTGCCAAACTACTGAGTGTTTTAAAATTATTTGAGTGTGATTTAAACTGCACATTTGTCAGGGAAAACAGGGAACTTGTGACTGTGATGCCTGATCCACCTGCCATGCTTTTTGTTGAAGTCCCTGGAAGGCTTGACATGTTCAGCGGTGAATCATCACTGGCCATTTAATGCTTTTCATGTGAGGAAAAGCAATTAAAGACGGGATAGATCATAGGGGCACCACGTGATTATAGTGCAGCACTTCAGCCAATCAACACCCAGCGTCTAACCCTCGAATTTCCAATCAGTAAAAAAACTAAAACAGCAACAGCCTCCATAAACTCAAATATTGCCAATTTTTTTCGTACACCCTGTCATGTCTTAGATTAGCCTATTTAAAAATGACAGGACATCCCTAATAGGCCTTCTAGTCTTTTTTCGATCTATTTATTTAGCTAAAATAAATCTAAGCTTCACCACAATGTAGGCTAATTGATGGAATGCACAACTATTACAATATCAGACAGAAAGCCTATGGAAACATGTAACAAATATGGCTTGTTTATCGGTTATTTGAAGCACTGAAGCATTGATATTTCATTATGCAATAGGCTATATTATTCTCATGACAATACAAACAAGGTAAACAAAATGGAACAAAAATATTTTCGCCGTGCGTTATTAACAGGCTAATGTGTTCCTTTTTCAAACAAACAAACAATCCCCCAACAGGGAAACATCTACATCCACCACTAGCATACTGTGAGGTTTTCAGATATTTAAGCTACTAATTGATTTGATTTGGGATATGCCCATCATGACTTGGATATATTCTCAACGGCGCAAGCTATGTATAGCCGATATGCCGTTCCCATCTCAATTCCAGTAGCTACTAGCTTACAAGAGAATCAGAGGAAAACCCTACGCACCAAAACCACAAGTAGTAGGACATACTGTAAAGGTAGGTTATACAACCTATCTTCATTCAGTCAACCTTGTGCATCTTTCCATTGGAGCCTCTCATGTATTTCTCCATACTTTACACTGCTGTCCATGGAAATGTTCATTCTCACATGCTCTCTCTCTCTTCTCTCTATTTGATCTCTCTCTCTCGTTCTCTCCTTCTCTCGTTCTCACACACACGCACGCACGCACGCACGCACACACACACACACACACACACACACACACACACGAGGGGCAGACAGAGAACACATTGCACAGACAGGTCATACATTACTCAAGCAGCAGCCCACATGTATCCATGTCGGTGAAATGGGCTGGCTATTTGGAAAGGTGCGGACATGGCACATTGATATAAAGGGTCATTTGGAAGACTTTGCAGGGGCTGTGTACTGTGAAGGATTGGATTTTCACATGAATGCCTGCACTTTCACATCTCTCTCCCCTTTTCACTCGGGATGGAGACAGTCTGAGTGACAGAGCACAATATGGGTCTTCAGCCTGTGTCCACATGTACCAATATTTACAAAGACATTCAGTACCAACCTTGAAACACGGCCTCTTACCCAAACTTTTGGAGTAGGTCTACACTTACAGCTAACATTCACACACTAATGGATCCATAAAACAACAAAAGCAGAAACATTGCCATAGCAGATTTGTATTCCTGGTGAATGTGTTGATAAATTTGATCCAATAACTTGTCCATTGGCATATCCGAGGAGGGATTCTTGAGTGCAGCCCAACTATTGTCTACCAAGGACATCGCTGTTAGACTTCTATTAGACTGTGGAGCATCTGATTTCAGCGAACCTTCAAGTCAGTCTTTTGATTGAATCCAGAAATGAGTTGAAATGTGAGCAAGATCCAGCCAATAGGTGAATAAAAGATTGGCCTTGGGGTCTTAACATTCCCCTTAAGGATGTGCATGCATCTTTAATGTAGCTTGGAAGGTACATTGGGGTTGTAACTCAGACCAGATAAGAAATATTGTACTAATAGAAACACTTACTTCTGTCAGAATTCCTTACTTCGCTCTGTGTGTGTGAGTGTGTGAGTGTGTGTGTGTGTGTGTGTGTGTGTGTGTGTGTGTGTGTGTGTGTGTGTGTGTGTGTGTGTGTGTGTGTGTGTGTGTGTGTGTGTGTGTGTGTGTGTGTGTGTGTGTGTGTGTGTGTGTGTGTGTGTGTGTGATATATCGCCATACATTTATGGAAATAAACAGCCAGCAATTTATTTCTGCCCTTTTCCCCCTCTTTCTTTGCTCCTCCCAGTGTGGATGGATAGATGGATGAATGGATGTGTTTCCAGGGGAGAGGAGTAGAGCTGGTTCCCTGCCTGTTTAGAATGCACATCACGTAAAGCAGGTCCGTGTTCCTCATTTAGTGCGCTACTGTACAGCTGGGGAGTTGGCGTACAGCGCATGCAAATGTGTCTGGATTTGAATGGAGAGAAGGTAGACACAAAGCTCAATTAGGCAGAGGGGTGGAAGGGGAGCGCTAGCTGTCTGAGGGAGAGGGGGAGGGGGGGGAGGAGGTTTAATGCCAACCTGGCTGGCTGGAGAAACCCATTCACACTCAGACAAACACACACACACATACACACATACATACATACACACACGGGCATACTCCCAAGTTAATCTGATTCAACAGAGAGCACTTACATTGTCAGATCAACAAGCTTGGCGACATAATGTATGTGGGATATATCCATATAAAAAAAGACTAAATTAAACACTCAAAAAAACAAAATTGGTTTCATTACTGAGCACAGGAGTCGATCCTGTACCAGTGTAATTCCATTCACACACTCTAGTGGTGGCGAGATGTGCTCTTGAGGGAGCTCTATGTCAGTACGCACCTGACCCAATGCATGTCCTTGGGGGCGCTACTGAAATTACCACAGCAACTCCTGGTCACCATGGCAACCACTGCATCAAGGGTTGGTATGGAAATTAAAAGGGGTGGGTATTGTGGAGAGCAATAATTAATATTGGCATGATGGGGATGTAAATAAGGAATTCACTGAGTGTGTCTAAGCCAGAGTACACATTGATTAAAAAAAATGTGACACTGATTGTCACATGTAATATAGACTAACATGCCGGTAAGGAAGAACGGGCCATAAAAATAACATGCATCTTTAAGAATTAATAAACACATCTGTACAAATAAACATCATTCAACTCCAATCTCAAACCAAATGTTATGTAATGTTCTGTCAATGACCACTGCCAATACCTGAATGCCATCACATGATTCTGACAAAAAATGAAGAACAACCATGTAAATTAGAAAAAAAAACAAAGATAGGAACCCATCATTATCATCATCAACCTGGTCAACACCCTCATAATCATCATCATAACCATCATCATCATCATTGTTCCATGGTCATCATGGCTCCAATCAGTTTTCTTCATCACAATCCTAATCATACTGACTGGGTCCACAACATATAAGGTTAATTGGTAGAGCAAGTAGCCTTCCCTTTGGCCTGTCTTGTCCCTCATCATGGTAACCACCTTACAGATGACAGGTGTGTAGTGTGTTTAGAGAACATTTAGAGCTTCTAGATTCATAAGGAATAATAAACAGTAGGCTAGTATTGGACCCGCTAACTTTAATTGTATAAAACACATATTCAATTTGAATGGAAATCCTTTCGTGTCTGGTGTTCAGTATGTGGTACAGTATAATGCTTGTGAAAAAGGTGTCAATCAATCACTCAGATAGCAATATGCACTACAATCAGATCATGATGACAACATCACAAAAAGCATCATCGCAGTAAAGTACAGCCAACAAGGCAATCCCCATTCCACATTATTATTCCTATTTCATATTCAAATTGCTGCTCAAAGACAGTCTCTGGAACTAGCATTAATGTGTCAATGCCTGAAGCTTTTCAGATGAAGCAATATTTTTGCATCATGCTGCACAGGCTAGTGCGAATGCAGTTCATTTTAGACTAAATAAGAGTAACTCGATCAGGGTGTTGCTCAGATCATTTGGTTGATCTGCTGATGCCAAAGCAACCCTGCGTGATTTCCCACCACTCACATTCTGTCAGAACGCATAAACACAGCCCTTAGTCACACAGATAGCAATATGTATCAAGACTCTCTCTCTCTCTCTCTCTCTCTCTCTCTCTCTCTCTCTCTCGCTCTCTCTCTCTCTCTCTCTCTCTCTCTCTCTCTCTCTCTCACACATCCCATACACAGGGGGAAAATAATGCAAATAGGGAAACTAGGCTACATCTTGTTGACAACAACAGGAAAGTGTAGATTTATGCTATATACATGCCTAGCTGCATGTTATCAAAGGCAGGGTGAAACCACCTAGAAGTGAACACGAACACACCCACATACACGCACATATGCACACATGACGCGCGTACACACACAAACCATAGCTATATACGTTGCTATGGTCTCATCAATAATGCATTGACGCTTCATGTTTATGCAATTCACAGGGCAAAGAACGAGCGGTCGGTATTGTAGGCTAGATACAAGCTCCCTGTACATAGCATGCCATAATAAAACCATATCTGTTAAAACGCTCAGGCTGAAAATGTACTGCCGATTGACAGCGCGTGCAAGACATAAAAATATTGAAAAGTCTCACATACCTGTTATAGCATTTCCTCTGTTTTTGGTTCAATATGCAGGCTTTAAGGGCTTCGTGATAACACCGCACACAGGACATACAACTGTAGTGCTATGGTGATATTCAAATGAATGGCTCCCACTGAACGCAAGACCATTTATTATTCATAAATTACTAATGTTTATGCAAATAAGGCAATACGGAACCACTGGGTAGGGTGGGGGTTGAGTAAACCTTTCAGTCTGTTATAGTAAACATTTGAGTCAGTTGCTGGTTTTCATATTTCAATGAGTCACATTTCTCAGAAACAGTACATTTGCCCTTGATTGGCTAAAGGCTAATTAATATCCCTTTTATGTTTTGGCCATAGCCTATGATTTCGATGGGACGGATCTGACAAATAGACAAATAAAATTGTCCGGGAGATGACATGGCTTTTAGTTTGGTGAATAGATGTGGGGGTTTCAGTGATTCCAAAGAAATGTCTTGCCTTTAGCTTGTAGCAAGCCTCTGCATACTTGTTATTTCAAATGTCAAGAGAAAATGGAACTCAACTGGTTGTTAAATGGACATTTATTTGTATAATAAAAACTCATCACTATGTCCTGACAGTGCCTATAACAACAACTAAACAATCATCTCAGTTGATGCCCAAATTTTGCTAAATGTAATAAGCTACCACTGATTATAGGTTATGTTCTCCTATGGCCAAAAGGCCAGCTTGTGTATCCACACCTACCTTGATCTTTCTGACATTCTTCTCAGCATAAAGACCTACCCATAATTTTACTTAATTGCTGCTCTCTCTCTCTCTCTGTGTATGTATGTATGTATGTATGTATGTATGTATGTATGTATGTATGTATGTATGTATGTATGTATGTATGTATGTATGTATGTGTGTGTGTATGTGTGTGTGTGTGTGTGTGTGTGTGTGTGTGCGTGTGTGTGTGTGATAGATAGATATGGAGAGTTATGTTGAAGAGCTGTTTGACTTTGATATAATCAGTTATCAAAATCACACTACCACAGCTTTATGCCCTGATCAAAAGAGCCCCAGCTGTGATGATAATAATAATCATATAAACGTGTAGTCTAATTCTTCATCCTAGTTGATCTTGACTTGAACCCATACGTGCGCCCCACTGTACAGTACAGCAGGTTGACGTTTATTGTCATGAATCTTGCCCTGAAGGCCGCACTGAGCAATTTCCTTTTGACGTGCCAGCTGCTGAGTCAAAATTGTCTATATGATAAAATTCATGAAAACAAAAATGTGCTTTTTGGTCTTAATTTAAGGTTCGGTTTAGTCATTTGGGTTAGCAGTGTGGTTAAGGTTCAGTTTTACATTGTTTGTATTACTTTGTGGCTGTTCTAGCTACTCACCACTCTTCAGAGCTGCCTCTGGGTCAAGCATCATGACAATAAAAGCCAACCTGCCCACCTACATGCTCATATCAATTTGCGCACTTTACCATATATTACGGTACAACTACGCAATGGACATGCTGTTGACATGAATGTGAAAGCTACTTGCTAAGATAGCTAGTTACTTTCAAAATCATAAAGATATTAAGTTTATCGAGCTAGCAAGTTAGTGATATCATAACGTGTGTACGGATCATCTGGAGTTTGATTAGACTGCTAGTTGAAGCTTCGCTAACAAGTCGAACAGCAACGACCGACTAGATAGTGCTAGCCGGCTGTTGCTGTAGCTAACACCTTAGCTACCAACGGCTAGCTAAAAGGTAAGGAAAGAATGGGGCCTCTTCCTCTTCAATGTTGCCAACCAGCTTGCTTAATACTAGCTACCACTTAACGTCACTTGCTTCTTTAAACTAGCTATAATATTTCCTATTGGACAGGCAACGAACTATCAAATGCTATAGCATAGGCTAATCCGTTTGTTGGCTTGCTAACGTAGCTTGCACATGTGATGTTGTGTAACTGTTATTCAAGTGACAGTATTTGACAATCAATTTTCTGTTATGTGCAGTCAGAGCTTCACCATGTTTCACATTAGCTCGCAGAAAAAGTACTGGACATTCGACAATGAAGAAAGTCTGGAACAACTGAGATATGAAGCCAACCAGACATATCGCAACAAAATGCTTGCCAGTGGGAAGGTAAAATTATTAAAAACATTTTACATTAGGCTAATGTTAAAAGGCCCAGTGCAGACAACGTGATTTCCTGTGTTTTATATATACATTTGAAGTCGGAAGTTTACATACACCTTAGCCAAATGCATTTAAACTCAGTTTTTCACAATTCCTGACATTTAATCATAGTAAAATTCCCTGTCTTAGGTCAGTTAGGATCACCACTATTTTAAGAATGTGAAATGTCAGGATAATAGTAGAGAATTATTTATTTCAGCTTTTACTTAATCACATTCCCCGTTGGTCAAAAGTTACCATACACTCAATTAGTATTTGGTAGCATTGCCTTTAAATTGTTTAACTCGGGTCAAACGTTTCAGATAGCCTTCCACAAGCTTCCCACAAAGTTTGGTGATTTTTGGCCCATTTCTCCTGACACAGCTGGTGTAACTGAGTCCGGTTTGTAGGCCTCCTTGCTCACACATGCTTTTTCAGTTCTGCTCACAAATGTTCTATGGAATTGAGGTCAGGGCTTTGTGATGGCCACTCCAATACCTTGACTTTGTTGTCCTTAAGCCATTTTCCACAACTTTGGAAGTATGCTTGGGGTCATTGTCCATTTGGAAGACCCATTTGCGAAAAAAAAGCTTTAACTTCCTGACTGATGTCTTGAGATGTTGCTTCAATATATCCACATAAATTTCCATTCCTCATGACGCCATCTATTTTGTGAACTGCAGCAAAGCACCCCCCCCACAACATGATGCTGCAACCCCTGTGCTTCATGGTTGGGATGGTGTTCTTTGGCTTGCAAGCCTCCCCCTTTTCCCTCTTAACATAACAATGGTCATCTTGGCCAAACAGTTCTATTTTTGTTTCATCAGACCAGAGGACATTTCTCAAAAGTATGATCTTTGTCCCCATGTGCAGTTGCAAACCATAGTCTGGCTTTTTTATGGGCGGTTTTGGAGCAGTGGCTTCTTCCTTGCTGAACGGCCTTTCAGGTTATGTCGATATAGGACTCGTTTTACTGTGGATATAGATACTTTTGTACCGGTTTCCTCCAGCATCTTCACAATGTCCTTTGCTGTTGTTCTGGGATTGATTTGCACTTTTCGCACCAAGTACGTTCATCTCTAGGAGACAGAACGCATCTCCTTCCTGAGCGGTATGACGGCTGCGTGGTCCCATGGTGTTTATACTTGTGTACAATTGTTTGTACAGATGAACGTGGTACCTTCAGGCGCTTGAAAATTGCTCCCAGGTCTTGACTGATTTCTTTTGATTTTCCAATGATGTCAAGCAAAGAGGCACTGAGTTTGAAGGTAGGCCTTGAAATACATCCACAGGTACACCTCCAATTGACTCAAATGATGTCAATTAGCCTATCAGAAGCTTCTAAAGCCATGACAGAATTTTCTGGAATTTTCCATGCTGTTTAAAGGCACAGTCAACTTAGTGGACGTAAACCTCTGACCCACTGGAATTGTGATACAGTGAATTATAAGTGAAATAATTTCTGTATACAATTGTTGGAAAAATGTATTGTCATGCACAAAGTAGATGTCCTAACCGACTTGACAAAACTGTAGTTTGTTAACAAGGAGCGGTTGAAAAACTAGTTTTAATGACTCCAACCTAAGTGTAAGTAAACGTCCAACTTCAACTGTATTTCTACACTGAGGTTGGAATAATACTGTGAAAATAATGGTGTATACATCCTAATCATCCGGTTGACATTTGCACACTCAGATGTGAGAAAGCCAGTGGGAAAAGATGGATTCTGGCCAAAATTCTGCAAATTTTTCTCATCGATCTCAATGCATTTTTCTGTTCCAGAAAAACAAATCTTTTACAAACAGAATGGACTAGGTTTTGTAGACTTTACCCCTTGCCAATGTTTGAAAAAAATATGTTTAGGAGTGCAATGGTGAATTGAGTTATTGCACACTTCAGAGTATGCGTTCCCTAACGGAAATATGCAAATAGATGCTAGAATGCGACAATAGGATCTCGTGCTTGGCTCTGCCCACCCCCTTGCTTGTTTTGCACACGGATTCATTTGCTCCTATTGTAAAACAACAGGCTGTGTTGGCTTTGGACTGCCTGGTGAATTAGGCCTAGTTAATAGACCAATAAGAAAGAGTTCCAAACCTCTCTGCCAATAACAGCTCATTTAAAATGTTCCACTCCCCACTCAGACCACTCCCAGTAAAATTCTTGCTTGGTACTTGTTACACAGAAATTATTTGATTTAGAGATTTTTTTTTTTAAATGGCCTCATTGGATCTTTAACTTTGATTATAGTTGTCACCTGCGTCCAACATTGAGTTTGTTAATGCCCTTGTTGTTCCTCCTTTCCTTTGACCCTGCCTTGATAAAGCCTGGGGTTAGTGACGCCGTGCTGCTGGAGGCTCACGAGGAGAATGTCCTTTTCAGACACTATGAGAAGAGACTCCTTGACTTCTGTAATGCTTTCAAGCCTGTGATGCCCAAGTCTGTTGTGGTATGTGTTTTGTAAGGGTACACCGTAAATCAGACTTAGACGAACTGGATTTGTCTAGGGGGCTTAACAGTGCAATCATCTCAACAGGGTACAGCTATCATGTATTTCCGGAGATTTTACCTGAACAACTCACTGATGGAATACCACCCCAGAACAATCATGTGAGTAGTAAAGGGCTCGTCTTTGACCAGTAGTCCCAGAGCCATATGTTGAGAAACTCCTATTTAGATACAGATAAACTTGATTTCTGAACTCACTGTGCATAACCTCTCTCGCCCTCATTCTCTCTTCGCGTCTTTTCCTCCTCCCAATCTCCTTGCCACCCTTATCATCCCTTTTTGTCCCACCTCTGCCCTGGCTTCTTGCTTTCTTTCCTTTTCTTTCAGGCTGATCTGTGCCTATCTGTCCTGTAAGGTGGATGAGTTTAATGTGTCCAGCACCCAGTTTGTGGGGAATCTTGTGCAGGAGAGTGCGGCCGGGCAGGAGAGGGCTCTTGAACAGATTTTAGAGTATGAGCTCCTTCTCATTCAGCAGCTCAACTTCCACCTGGTGGTGCACACCCCCTACAGACCTATGGAGGGCCTGCTCATAGACATCAAGGTGGGTAGATGGAAATACTTACTGGGTCAATGATGCGCAGTAGAGATACAGCAGATGAACATAAACCCGGTGGAGTGTAGTGCAAGAATATGCTGCTGAGATTGAAAGAGCCATGTTGTGGACTTTGTTGATTCTGTAAGAATAGAAAACCCAGCAGGTTATGTGCCAACTACGGCTTCAGTCAACAGCTCTTGTCTATTGGGGACCTTTACCACAGACAAGGTACCCTCTTCTGGAGAACCCAGAGTCTCTGAGGAAGAGTGTTGATGACTTCCTGACGCGGGTCACCCTGACGGACAGTGGGCTGCTGTTTCCCCCATCTCAGATAGCCATGACAGCCATCCTGAACAGTGCGTCGCGGGCCGGCCTCAGCATGGAGAGGTAGGCCACTAACTGGGCTCTGTGTAGACTAGAGCAAGGCCATGTTCCAGGGGACATGGGCTGAACATGGCCTAGAGAACAGCAAGTGAAAACAAACATTCTTCCACAGTGTATTGTAGACAGGGTAGTATTCTCACAATCTGTTGTCATGAATTATGATCAATTTAGCCTTGAACTAGTTTTGTTGTCCCTTTTGTTATAGCTATCTGACCGAATGTATGGGACTGAAGGAGGACAAAGAAACTCTCTTAAAGATGTACGATGCGATGAGACGTGAGTAGTTTTTGCCTGCATCGTTGCATTTACCAATTACAACCACTTGGTGGCAAGTTTGATCTGTTTGACAGCACATCGACATTCTACAAAGCAACATTAACATGTGGTTTCAGTGACAAACATCAACATGTGTTTTTCCTTTTGACACAGGGATAAAAAGTCTCATGAAAAAGTATGAACTTCCGAAACCAGACGAGGTGAACGCTTACAAAGTGAAACTGGAGAGGGTCCATGCTGACTTTGTCACAAACTCCAACACGTAAGTATAGCCTTCTTGAGTGCATGCATCTGTCAGTTACAAACACATGCAATTGTTACATGGTGCACTACCGCACAACTAGGGAGTGAATTTCAAGGTAGAAATTATCAGCTGACTTGAGTAACAGGTTAATATTGTGTGATAGGAATGGCTGACCGGTAACGAGAGGATATTCCGGCTTCTGAGACTACTATAACAATCAGGACTCCTCCAAACTCCCGTCATAGTAAATAGTCTAGCAGCAATGAAGCAATACATTTCTCCATACATACTAACCGTTTTTATTTAGCCAGGTCGATCAAGTGTATCTAAGATGCAAAAGATTCACGGTTCTGCCGATCAGATAGAAAAATAAACATTAGCTATATGAAATAAAGAGGAAGCAGAACCGTTTCACGCTCCATGAAGCACAGCTGACATTTTATATATTTGAAGAGTGGAGTTTAATCTCAAGTCTATGAACACTCGGGTGAGGTTTGCAAAGTCTGTGTACTCTTCAGTGCATCTAAATTGAGTCAGACTTTTTTTAGTGGTTTGTATGAGCAGTACTAAGTCAGCCAGTTCTCATCCAAACGACAGAGGTAAATCTGGGCATGGCCTGCACAAAATGAATCTCTTATCTTGGTCAGTGTGGTGTTGGCTTGTTATGGCCAAGGAAAGTGGGTTAGTGAGGGTTACATTTGAAGTTGCAAATATATGAAAGCTTCAGTTGATGAGCCCAGGCTTAAAGGGAGGATTTCTCAGTTCCTTTAGTTTCTCAGAGCAGCACATACTGTATGTAGGCCCAGACATCAGGGCAGTTTCCATAGGGTTATACATGCACATGTTACAAATAGTTCTTACAAACTGTTAGGTTAACATTTGTATGATAGCTTATCATACATAAACACTGGTTTTGTCATATAACAGGCAAAGCAGCATACAAACGATATAGCTAGTAGCTTCAGTGCTACATACAGGTAACTGAAAAAATAAAGATAACCCCGACACAGTGTCTTTAATAGGACGTTGGGCCACCACAAGCCGCCAGCTTCAATGCGACCGTGGCATAGATTCTACAAGTGTCTGGAACTCTATTGGAGGGGGGCAACACCATTCTTCCATGAGATATTCCATCATTTGGTGTTTTGTTGGTAGAAACGCCGTCTCAGGCGCCGCTCTAGAATCTCCCATAAGTGTTCAATTTGGTTGAGATCTGGTGACTGAGACGGCCATGGCTTACATCGTTTACAAGCTCATCAAACCATTGTGACCACTCATACTCTGTGGATGTGGGCATTGTCATCTACTCTTAAGGGGTTGAGTGGACCTAAACCATGCCAGGAAAATGCACCCCACACCGTAAGAGCCTCCAGAACCCTCATTTACCCAGGGGTTTCCACTATTTTGTCAGTTACCTGTATAAGAAGCTAGTGTGAATTGTAAACTGCCATTTTGGAGTTAGGGTTGTGAAATCGTGGTGTGTAAAGTGAGTTAAGGCTTGTGTCTTGGAGGTGCTATGTTAGATTTCCCTGAAGATCGTTGTTATCGCTACGATGCTTTGGCTCGCCGCTGCCCCGAGGCCCTCTGGGAAGGTTCCACTGTTGAAAAGGCAGTGTGTATGTACCTCTAGGGTTCAAGTCAGGCCCCCTCCCAATTTCAGGACAAAGGCCAAGCCAATCAACATATAGGTGATCCAGTTCAGTTTTCTTTAGCTGTCTGTAAGCTATAATATAACTGCCAAAATAGGCTAACAGTGTCCTGTTCATGTCAGTCTGGCCCTCTCAGCTTGAATATAGTTCAACCTAGCATTGGGTAAAGAGTTCTTCCTTATTTCACCGGTGTCTGTTCCAGGGCTTTGGGACTGGCAAGAGATTCCCAGATCCACAGTCAGCTATAGTGGACCGACACGTCCAGAAAGCTACATGCTCAATACAAATTCACCTAGTCTCCGGTCCAGCGCTCCGTGCCAGGGCTTGATGGCGGTTTGGTTGAGTGACCAACCCGTCCAGTCTTTGTAGAATTCACATTACCTGGATGGTGGCAGCCAATGCCATGATGGTGCACTCGGTCCTGCAAGACAAAGTGTACGCTGTTGAAAAGGCCTCATTGATCAGTTACATCTTAATGCCATTTATTTAAGACCCTACCCCTTCTATATTCATACAATCTGATATGAACTCCGGAGAGTCACTTTGCAGGGCGTTCACCGTGGTACTCTACCTAATGACATGGGACTGGAGATGTGCATGACTTGAAGGGATGAACAAATGTGGCCTGCTAAAACAGCTTCCAGCAGACCGATCTCCATGATTCTTTACCTTCCATAAATCCAGTCAGTTTTAGCCTACCGGTCACCAATACTTCATATACCACCCAAACAAAAAATTGCGCACTCTTTCATCTGACAGTTAAATCTTAATCTGTTTTACAGGAAAAGAAAACGAGGATATGAGGATGACGATCATGTAGCGAAAGAGCCCCGCATGACAGAAGAAGTGAGTGAAACCACATACATTTTGGCTACCAGTGCCTCTACATTTCAGGTCATTAATAGCTTGCTGTGTTTTCTAGGAGGAGTGGACAGATGAAGATTTGGATGACTTATGAAGAAAACAATTAGTGCTTTATTCAGTCTGTATCCCTGGATTTCCAAATCAGCGTTTGCAGTCTACGCTCTGTTAACATTGCCTTTAAATTACTAATGCTGAACTTCTGACATACGGATTGAATAGATCCCCTTAGTTTGAGCCAAATATCACCCAACCCCTTTTGCCGAAGGATCAGCAATATGGTCTCACAGGTGGTCTACCCAGTGTGGGGAAAAAGTCCACCATGTGTTTTTCTTTGTTCTTATCGGGCCATACATTATGGTCTTGTCACTTATTCCTGTAATATAATAAACCTATTTTTGTACACGTTTTATGGTGTCAACCTTTAAATACCAAATGTGTTTCTCTTGTGATAACGTGGTATAAATGTATGCAAGAATATTCCATGGAAAGAGTTTAGGCAGGCATCCTGTGTACTGGGCTATGATACAGAGCTGCACTTCTAAAAGATATGTTTTAAGGAGAAATACACCAGTTACCTGGGGAAGAAAAGGTTCCACTTTACAAAACAGTTTAATAAGTGCATGCATGTCTGATACAATCTGTACTGCTGTTTCTTTGATTATGTATCTTGTCTGGCATTGAGACTGAACTAAAACATGATACAGTTGGAAAACAAAACAATTCAGTGTCTCAATTATATACTCATGATTCCAGCAAGAGAATTTGACATACTTTCTGCATTAACATTTTCAAACTAAAACAGAACAAAAAAAAAAACGAAACGCTAAGTTTCAGCATTGTCACAACCATAAAAGAAAGTCAAATTACAGTATAAAAAGCATTATCGCTCATAATCCAGTTATAAGAAACAGGTTTTACTGTAGCTTCATGTCAGTTGACTTTCCTCATATTGAAGATGGCAACCTATGATGTGTGGACAAACATGTCTTGGGTATGTGACGCTTTGCATTGAAATAAAATCTTTGACCCTTGTAATAAAAGGGGTGCGATACATACAGAATCATGAACAGTTTATCAGAAGTCACTGGTGCAAGTTTAGTTTTTCTAGGTACTGGTTCTGTTTGCTGCTGTTCTCGTGGCATGGGAAATTATGGTGGGCGGGGCTGTCGGAGATGAGGGGTGGGTTGCCATGGTGATGAGTAGAGCATGCGTGGTCGGTTCCCGTGTGCGACTCCGTGCGAGGAAAAGGCGGGATGGATGGAGAGAGGGGAGGAGTGCTGTACTACCTGTTGCTGTTGGACATGGCATAGTGAACCTGTTTCTGCTGAAGGAGCTCAGTGATGGCCAGCAGCTTTTTCAGCACGTGCTACAAAGAGAAACAGGAGACAGCCATGGTTTACAATCATCATGGCATGTTTGGTACCATATCATTAACAGATTCAAAAATACTTTTTGGCCTTTCAATCACTGGTTGAATGCACTTGCCACACACACCTGCTGTGCTCCCCTCTCATTGCTCAGGGTGCGGAGGTCGTCTGAGTGAGAGACACAGATCTCATGCAGGGCTGCGAGGTCACGGGACAGGTCTGTCCTAAAGTGCTCTGTAGTTTCAGGGAGGTCAGGGACATTCTGTGAAGGACACACATGTTAACGTCTGACCTAGACATTGGAACAGATCTGCCACGTGTCTAACGGAAATGGAAACAAGTAACCTACCCCCAACTCATCCAGAAACATGATCATCCTGTGTTTGTTGTTTTTGATGAAAGGGTTCACACCCTCCATGTAGGGCTCCTGGATTGAAAAGAGGAACACACGACATTAACATCTATGTCAGAAAGTAAAGATACTGTTCCCTGAAGGATGGAAACAAGGTACAACGCACAGCTATGGAGGCTTACACTTTTTGGTTTGCCTGCGCTTAGACGACAACAGGGATACAAACGTCCCTACACAGAACAGTGTAGGAGCTTTAAGGTGGTCGTACCTTAGCACCAAACTCCACCAGGTTAGCCAGGTTCTGGACAGACTTGGCAATCAATGTGAGGGTACGGCCTGCTGTTGCAGATGGAGGGTCTTCAAAAAAAAAGATGAACAAGTAAATTAAGTAATGTATGGACACACTGTTCATTCCATGCTAAGAAATAATCAATTTATGCAATACCAAATACAAAGAAGGGTATAGGCTCACCAGCAATGATGTTGAACATTCTTGGGTTGAGGATGGCAGGACAGATCAGTCTCAGGAACACAAAGCCACTGGAAGAGTGAAACAAGTATCCGTTAGATCAGTGCTTCCCAAACATTCCTGATATAGGCCTCCCCTTGACCAAAGGCACCATAACACTAGAATGGCAAAGTAGATCCATAGTGTGTACAGTTAGTTACCTTACGACTCTGGTTCTCATGGTGGTGTTGGTCGGCCATTTCTGCTGCACTGATTTCTGCAGACACCCATAGATATACCTTAGAGTCCTGGAAGGGTCATGGAAGAGAGAGTGAGACTGAATGTACTGGAACATGACTTAAAATAGACTTTATGAACATCAAGCTAGCCTATGGACGTATTTAATGTGTTCAGTTCATTTGTTGGTTTGTCTGATGACATAATAGATTGATTGTACTACAGGAGAATGTCATGATATACAGGGTTCAAACTGTGGAGATGGTTACTTAAAATGGCAGTGCATATTTAACCGGCAGAAAATGAATGGCGGCGTTACGCTAACCTCAATGTTACTTTTATGCCTCACTGAAACTATTCCTAACCTTAACCTCAATTTCGATCCCTATGCCTAAACTTAAGTTTTCGTTCTGCCGGTCGGATATACACTTCCTTACTTATTAGGGTTGGGCCGATGAATGATGTCATCGGGTGACGATAATGATTGACAGCCATCGTCGATGGGGACGTCATCGTCGATGACAGATGATAGCCTATTTACACTTGACAAAGCAGAACAATACAGACAGTGACATTTCAGAATTCTAGTCAAATTAACGGA
Organism: Salvelinus fontinalis; assembly: GCF_029448725.1. Classification (NCBI taxonomy): domain Eukaryota; kingdom Metazoa; phylum Chordata; class Actinopteri; order Salmoniformes; family Salmonidae; genus Salvelinus; species Salvelinus fontinalis. Next base: position 16,991,238 of record NC_074692.1, read on the forward strand.
TTGATTCGTCTTTTTGTTAGTCCAAATCAATGAGTCCCAATCGACGATATGCCAAAAGTTCATACATCGCCCCAACCCTATGTGGATGGTTCCCGTGTTAGTATGTGCAACGTGGATTGGTGTGTGCTTACGGGGGCAGGATCTCGGCGGCCATGAAGATCTTCTCCACCAGCTCAGACAGGATGTTGAGGAGGTGGGCTAGGTTCAAATTCACATCCTCGTTCTTCTCCAGTTTTGAGGGATTCAGCTAGTGAGGGGGACACAGAAAAACAGAGGACAGGAAAAAGAGAGATGTTTCATTATACAGATAGAAGTGTGCTCATGAACAAAAACAAGATGGGCTACATCAGATTATTTCACTAGAGTAGGATTTACTGTTGGAAGCAACTGTGGAAGATAATGTGTAATGCCCTCTGTTCCACTGGAGGAGACAGTCAGTCTGAAGAGTCCTGTGAGATCACAGCACTGAATCTGTGTCATTGTGACATGAGTTACTGTTTTGTATTCTGGGTAGCCAAAGTACTGATATGATGTTATAAATGCCAAGTGTTCCACTCCACTCGGGAGATAAAGTGAAGAATAGCTGGGTTGTTGCCCACACACTTCTCTACCGAAAGAGTTGACTAAAGTAACTTTACAGACGTAAGATGTTGCCAAACTGATACAGTAGGTAGAGCTTGGGCTAAACAAAATAAGGCTAAAGCCTTTTCTGCATGTCAGAAAATGTGTGCGTGTTGTGTGTTTACCTCGCAGGACTGCTTGCTCTCCATGATCTTAAGGATGGTGTCTTTGAGGGCGTGGTGGACGAAGGGTGTGGCCGTGGCCTTCATGTACTGCTCCATCAGCGTGCTGGCCAGCGTGGTCGCTCGGAACAGGGTCGTCGCCTCATCTGGGAACCACCAGAGAGGGGACTTCTCATCAGCCAAGTGTGTGTGTGTGTGTCATAGCTTTCATGTTGGAATCATAAACACAAAGCATCTAAAAGTGGAGATTGTTTTTTTTATCATTGTGAAGTGGGCTTCCACAATGGCGCTACAACATGCAGAGGTGTGTGTCTGTCTTACCCTCCATGTTGATCTCTCGGTCATTGAGTGTCCTGAGTAAGGGGGCCTCTGTCTTCTCGTGTCTGAAGATGCGCAGCAGGATGCTGGCCAGCAGGGTGCGGTCCTGCCCACACACATGGGCCAGAGCATAGATCACATGGAACTCTTTCAGCAGGATTAGCTGGGGGGCCACACAGACAATCAGACAGAGTCAATGTCAGTGACCTATGGTCAAACAAGCGGCCATCATTTTGACATGTATTTTTCCAGGACACATGCTATGTACCTCACACGTAATACAGTATTTGTTACTAACTGCTGATCCATGTTTTGGTGTCTCACTTATTGCAACCGAGTGCTGGTCTTTGTACATTGACTATTGATAATCCTTAATTAATGAATGACTTCATCAATAAGTGTGTGTGTGACCTCTTTGAATTCGCTGTACTCCTCCTCAGGCATGATCTTCTCCATGGAGTAGCGGGCTCGCACCCTCAGGGAGCCCGGCTCGATGCCTTTCAGAGGCACGTGGGAGCTCAGAGGGAACCACTCGTCTATCATCTGGCCCTTCTGCAGTCGGCTCAGCTGGCAACGCATGAACACTGAGGCAGAGAGACATTTAGTGGAACACAGAGACAATAAAACGCTGTTTTTCGCATATCCATATGGATTGAGATTATAAAAGAGTGTTCGATTTCGTGACATAGCTCTAGTCTAAGTAGAACAGAGACTCACAGATGTCACTTTCCTTGCTCTTCTTTGTCTTGTTACTCAGGCTGATTTCAAACCTGTTGATTTCACTCGACAAGTCACTGAAGGGGGGAAAAAAATAGAAAGATATTGTCTGTCAATTTAGTGAACCCAAACATGATTGGACAGCTGATGGCAATGATTACATCAGTAAGTGCAGTATGGAAGCCAAATAAAAAATGTCCCAATTCCCCCTAAATTGCCAATAACACTTTGAATGAAGATGGAATTGGGACTCACTCAAAGATGAACTCCTCAGTGAAGACTGGGTTCTGGCCCTCTCGAGGGTGGGTCTTGGCCACCTGCACACTGTTCAGGTAGATGTTGCAGTAGGGGTTGGTGAAGTGCTTCACCGGCAGCTTGTGGGCCTCCTCCACGTACAGGACCAGACTGCTCACCTGACGGGACACATACCAGGTCAACAGTCAAGCAGTCACTCAGCTGCTTGGAACTACAAAGTAGTGGGTTTGAATCCCGCATGGGCCACCTACATGTGTTCGCTGTAAGACGCTTTGGATAATAGCATCTGCTAAAATGACCAAATCTGTAATTAAACCTTTTTTTGAAGAAAGGAGTGATGAATTGGGGTTGTTCTTTGGGGAGTGAAGGCCCAACTTGCATTTTAAGATTCAATACTTGTTTGCCATATCAAACAAAGTTAGGAATGTGATTTGGCGCAGTTTATAAAAATAAAAAAGAGAAATGCACATATTGTGCATATATTTGTAAAAAACTTTTTTTTTTTTTTAAATGATAAAGCACAATAAAAATAGCACTTGACAGTGTGTTTGTACCTGTCGGAGCCTCTTGTTGGGAGTGGGCTGGGTGGGTTTCCTAAGGTTACTGCAGAACGTCTGCAGACATTTCATCCAGTCCTACAGAGAGGAAAAAAACACTTTGATTAAAGAAAAGTGTGATTGGAGAATGTCCCAAAGAGAGAAAGAGTGTGAGAGAGATCAGTACAAACCTGTGCCTGTTCAGGGGTCTCGCCAGCAAAGTAGAATATGTACTGTTCCTCACTAAAGTGCTGGATCACAACTTGGAAACAGTTTGGCCTGCAAACAAAAACAGGAGCAGGTAGTTATTTCTGAACAAGCACGTGCCCAATCGAATGTATGCACTCCTATCAAACTCAGACAGAAGAACTAAAGAAAAGACTCATTCATAATTCATAAACAACCATAGGCTTATGTTCTGTTGCACTGATTCGATCTTGTCCCATTCAATGTTCACGCAGATCTAGGATAAATAGTAAATGGGTGAAATGTCTCACCTGCCAAACAGACTGTCGTGCACGCCGTACACCGAGCACACGCTCAGGTCAATCAGGCCTTTGGGTTTAGTGGCTCTCTTCTCACTCTCAAAGTAGATGAGCTGGGCGTCGTTCCCCTCCAAGATGAAGTAGAGGTTCTTCCACCGCTTGCCTTTGCCTGGGGGTAGGGAGAGGAGAGGGGAGAAGACATGAGGCCAATTCCTTCCCCTCTGCCTGCACTTGTTCACTCCCTCTCAAGTTCAGGGGGGAGTTACATCATATTTATTACACCAATCCGTGCCTTTTAAATCCACGAGGGGTAGTATACTAGTGACCACTTCAGGGAGAAGTGGGAGAGAGAGAAATGGGCTACGGTCTGGAAGATTACATTTACAGGCATTTGAGCGTAAAAACATATGGGTACCTTTGTTGAATAGGAGGTAGCCTTTCTTGACAATGTTTTTGTAGAAGGCGTCTTTCGTTTTCCGTCTGATAGTGTTATAGATCTCCTTGCCGTCCACCAAGTCTGAAAGCACTTGTTCCTGTTGCTGAAATACACAAACGTCAATAAAAACACCACATCAACACCATTAAATATCTGCACATCTATAGCCGTCTCAAACCGTTACGGACAGGAGTAGCACCACAACAGAGGTTAGTGGACTCAGGCTTACCTGCACTGAGACAGCGTCTTTCAGGTTGTAGCCCTCCACGATCTGCTCTTTCTTATAATGCTCAATAATGTCATCAACACTGCCAGAGAGAGAAGAGACAGAACACAGCAGTTATTTCTAATGACCAGCACTAACCACCATACTTGTTCCTAATTCATCAGACTTTTATATAGTCCTTTTTATATAACCTCCACTTCTATGTGGAACTGTATGCCTGGATATCACATCGTTATACAGTATGATTACAGGTAAGGCCGAAAGGGATTTCCTGACCACATCCCATGACCAGGAAAATCTCCAGGCGCTATTTATAGGCCAGGTTATTTTCTGATTCTATTAATCTTTTGGTTCATCCCTACTGCACTGGGAGACAGTACGCGCCCCTGCTACACATACCTGTTGTAGTATCTCCCCCCCATCATGTACTGATTGTTGGGGGTGGGGCATATCTTAAACCTTTGAATGTTCTCATTGGTGCGAAAAAACAGGGAGTAGTCCCCGGGTGTGTTGTCTGACGGCCGGACCAGGAAGCTGGACACTTGGCCAACTAAATAAGGGAGAGAGAAATCACATTGATTGTTGACATTGACAGTATTGATGCTCACCACCAATAAATTGGAACATACAGTACCAGTCAAAAGTTTGGACACATCTACACATTCCAGGGTTTTTATTTTACCATTTTCTACATTGTAGAATAATAGTGAAGACATCAAAACTATGAAATAACACATGAAATCATGTAGTAACCAAAACAAAAAGTTAAACAAATCTAAATATATTTTATATTTGAGATTCTTCAAAGTACCTCCTGTGCCTTCAAAGTAAGTGAATGGATTATCTCCGCATGTGTGGTTCCCACTGTGAAGCATGGGAGGAGCTGTGATGGTGTGGGAGTGCTTTGCTGGTGACACTGTCAGTGATTTATTTAGAATTCAAGGCACACTTAACAAGCATGGCTACCACTGGTTTGCGCTTAGTGGGACTATCATTTGTTATTCAACAAGACAATGACCCAAAACCCACATTCAGGCAGTGTAAGGGATATTTGGCCAAGGAGAGTGATGGAGTGCTGTATCAGATGGCCTGGCCTCTACAATCACCTGATCTCAATCCAATTGAGATGGTTTGGGATGAGTTGGACTGCAGTGACGGAAAAGCAGCCAACAGGTGCTCAGCATATGTGGGATCTCCTTCAAGACTGTTGGAAAAGCATTCCATGTGACTACCTCATGAAGCTGGTTGAGAGAATGCCAAGTGTGTGCAAATCTGTCAAGGCAAAGGGTGGCTACTTTGAAGAAACACTTTTTTGGTTACTATATGATTCCATGTGTTATTTCATAGTTTTGAGGTCTTCACTATTATTCTACAATGTATAAAATAGTACAAATAAAGAAAACCCTTGAATGAGTAGGCATGTCCAAACTTTTGACTAGTACTGTATATTTTAGCAACAGAAAAGGTTTGTTGATAACAAGATAATAGAAATGGGAGCATAATCCCATTGTACTACATTAATCGTGAGGAGAATATAAAATCTAAAGACAGAGAATATAGTGCTTGCTACCTGTCATCAGCAAGTTGTAGGCCTCTTGTTTGCTGATCTTGCCGTGATACCAACTACAGAGAGGATGAGGATGGACCATTAGAGATAAAAAGGGAGAGAGGAGGGAAAAGAAAACCGACAGATCAATAATGTGCTGGGTTTAAAGGGGCGGTAAGGGGTGAGGGGTTTTAGAAGGGTCAGATCAGAGTCTAGGATGATGATGCACAAGCTGATAGATCCTATTGGTGAACTCCCATCAGCAAGTCAACTCTCATACATGGGCCAATGTCAGTCATTCTAACGACATCTCACTCCAAATACTCAACTACTCGTACAAAAAAAAGCAACTTAAGTTAGTTAACGGATACAATACAATTTCTTTAATGTTGGATTTGTAAAATGCCTTTCTCACATTGTACATACTGTTGAAGTCAGACGTTTACATACACTTAGGTTGGAAACATTAAAACTTGCTCTTCAACCACTCCACAAATTTCATGTTAACAAACTATAGTTTTGGCAAGTCTGTTAGAACATCTACTTTCTGCATGACACAAGTAATTTTTCCAACTTTATTGGAAGTTGGATTATTTCACTTATAATTCACTGTAACACAATTCCAGTGGGTCAGAACTTTACATACACTAAGTTGACTGTGCCTTTAAACTGCTTGGAAAATTCCAGAACATGATGTCATGGCTTTGGAAACATTAAAACTTGTTCTTCAACCACTCCACAAATTTCTTGTTAACAAACTATAGTTTTGGCAAGTCTGTTAGAACATCTACTTTCTGCATGACACAAGTAATTTTTCCAACTTTATTGGAAGTTGGATTATTTCACTTATAATTCACTGTAACACAATTCCAGTGGGTCAGAACTTTACATACACTAAGTTGACTGTGCCTTTAAACTGCTTGGAAAATTCCAGAACATGATGTCATGGCTTTAGAAGCTTCTGATAGTCTAATTGACATCATATTTGAGTCAATTGGACACCTCCTGTGTACCTGTGGATGTATTTCAAGGCCTACCTTCAAACTCGGTGCCTCTTTGCTTGACATCATTGGAAAATCAAAAGAAATCAGAAATCAAAAAAGTGTAGACCTCCACAAGTCTGGTTCATCCTTGGGTGCAATTTACAAACGCTTGAAGGTACCACGTTCATCTGTACAAACAATAGTACGCAAGTATAAACACCATGGGACCACGCAGCCATCATACCGCTCAGGAAGGAGATGTGCTCGGTCTCCTAGAGATGAACGTACTTTCAATATCAGAACAACAGCAAAGGACATTGTGAAGATGCTGGAGGAAACAGGTACAAAAGTATCTATATCCACAGTAAAACGAGTCCTATATCGACATAACCTGAAAGGCCGCTCAGCAAGGAAGAAGCCACTGCTCCAAAACCGCCATAAAAAAATCTAGACTACGGTTTGCAACTGCACATGGGGACAAAGAATGTACTTTTTGGAGAAATGTCCTCTGGTCTGATGAAACAAAAAAAATACTTTTTGGCCATACATAATGACCATCGTTATGTTTAGAGGAAAAAGGGGGAGGCTTGCGTGCTGAAGAACACCATTCCAACCGTGAAGCACGGGGTGGCAGCTTCATGTTGTGGGAGTGCTTTGCTGCAGGAGGGACTGGTGCACTTCACAAAATAGATGGCGTCATGAGGAATGTAAAATGATGTGGCTATACTGAAGCAACACCTCAAGACATCAGTCAGGAAGTTAAAGCTTGGTCGCAAATGGATCTTCCAAATAGACCATGACCCCAAGCATACTTCCAAAGTTGTGGCAAAATGGCTTAAGGACAACAAAGTCAAGGTATTGGAGAGGCCATCACAAAGCCCTGACCTCAATCTCATAGAAAATTTGTGGGCAGAACTGAAAAAGCATGTGCGAGCAAGGAGGCCTACAAATCTGACTCAGTTACACCAGCTCTGTCAGGAGGAATGGCCCAAAATTCAACTTATTGTGAGAAGCTTGTGGAAGGCTACCCAAAACATTTGACCCAAGTTCAACAATTGAAAAGCAATGCTACCAAATACTAATTGAGTGTATGTAAACTTCTGACCCACTGGGAATGTGATGAAAGAAATCACTCTCTCTACTATTATTCTGACATTTCACATTCTTAAAATAAAGTGGTGATCCTAACTGACCTAACACAGGGAGTTTTTACTGGGATTAAATGTCAGGAACTGTGAAAAACTGAGTACATTTAGTATTTGGCTAAGGTGTATGTAAACTTTAGACTTCAACTGTACGTCTGTCTTTGGGAGGCCGGCAAACAAAATGAACACACATTTACAGCCTTACTGTGTGTTGGGTCAGAGTCACACCATCATTGTAAGTGATTCATTGAGCCGTGTAGATGCAAACATGGATTATGTCAAAGTCACTAACGACGCATACTGTATACAGTACGCTCTCACTCAAGCTTCCCTGCCCATTCTTGCGCAACATGAAAACATAATTTGGCTAGAGGATAGGGGTAAACATGGGTTAGCGTGTGTCGAGGCAGCCAGACGGCAGGGACGTAATGAACCTCAAATGATAGGCTGTCTAAAAATATGATCTAAACAGCCATTTTCAGGAATTAATATCACCTATTGAGTCAATGTTTTTTGGGGGGGTTGGATAATGGTGGGTATTGGCAAAAGTATTGATGAAATGATCTGTTTTGACAAAGGTTTACATACGAAATAACATATACTGTACATAGACATTATGGCAACCTAAGAGAAAAAGCCAAATCAGAACTTACACTTTGCCCTCGTGTGGGTCCTCCTCCCGTCCCTGAAAATAAGCACGAACAGTTCAACAAATCAGTGGAGACATAATAACGAATGAAAAAGAAAACATCAGAAAAGACCCAAAAGACTCCAATTGCCAGCTGAGTAGAAAAGGTTGAGAAAATACATTTTTAAATGGCAAACCATGACTGTGTCCCAAAATGCACCCTATTTCCTGTGTATAGTAGTGCCCTACATAGGGAATAGTGCCATTTGGGAAACAGTCCAAGTGAATGGTTACAGGTTAGGGCTGATCCCAGACCTGTGCAGAGCAGAAATTGTGCTGTACTCAACTCACCACCTCCTCCACCAGGTCCTCCACAATGAGGCCCTGCTCCTCCGTCCTCACGTTGGTCACCCACATCCAGCCGTCATCCAGTTCATTGTGAACGATAAACATGTCCCCTTTCAGGAAGCTAACAGACATGGAGAGGAGGGAAGAAAAATAAAAACTGGTCAACGTTCAGGGGGCAAAAAATATATGTGTTACCATCTTAATGTGCTGCTACGCATGAACTCACACCTGCATCTCCTGTTTCACAAAAACCCACTGTAATGCACTAGAAACAGTCTTTGTTCTTTTCAATTACAATTAACTATTTAGTTATGAGATCTAAAGGCAGTGCGGACGCTTGAGGCTTTACAGCTTATTGCCGACTGAACTATTTCTTACATATGGTAGTCTTTGGGTGTCGTATCAGGCATTCTCCACAAGGTGTCGCATGTAAGCTACCAAACACCTTTGTGAAGAACTATAGCATGGTTCTTTCCAGCCAGCTAAGTATGTGCTAGCAGTGTGTCTGTGTTAAGGGTTCAGACAGTTTCTCAAATCTGACAACATGAAGAATAGCCAGGCTCATCTGTTCGCGTGCTGGGATTTGCTAAATGAAAGGGAGAGGTCTGTTTTTGTCCTATTCAGATAATGTGATCTCCAACAGGGCAAACACACACTTTCACCTTCCACAAATGTCTTATGTTTCTTGTAGGGATTACCTGATCTCATCGGTCTCTGGCACTTTGGTGTATGGAAGAATGGCTCTCACTCTCCTCCTGTCCTCTACAGGCTACACACACGAGCGCAGACAATAAAAACACAGAACTGCACATTAACCCATGCTTCCACCAAAATCTTCACATCTTCAACCCCCCTCAGAATTCTAAATTAAAAGTTTTCCACCAGACACCCTCCGGGATGATGATTTCACAGCTTCATACCACTCATTAGTATTTTGCCTGGCTTCTCTCCTGAGAGAGGTTATGATATATGGCCTGGGGTGTAGGGGGAAGTAGATATTTCCCAGATATATTGAGTATGTGTCTAAGAAAGTCTAACTTCCATTTCTACTCGAGTGCAATGAAATCTTACCTCTGGGGGTGCCACGGGCGATAGCAGCTTTTCACCTTTCAGCAGGCAAGACACGTAGCTGTAATAACCAATCAGGTCCGACAGGGACGAGAACCGCCGCCCGCCTATGTAATAGTCTCCACACATGGCGATTATTCTGTAAACACACACAGACCACACACACACAACACTAAGAATGATTACTTGTTAAACACAATGCATGCACAGTCTGCAGAATGTATGAAAATACAAATAGGCCAAAGCTAAATTGACAGTTTGAACAATATCAGCAAACAACTGGTCTACATTTTCCACAATGACCTAAAACATCAAAGAGTACAAGAGCAGAGCAGCACAGTGCTCAAATTAGGCCCAGTTGCCCTGGGATTCATGAAACAAAAGGAAAAGACATGCATTAAACCACCATGACTCATCAGATAATAGTCGTGTGAAATTGCTCGAGTAATGATGAAAATGACATGATTAAAGTCTTGGCGAAGCAGCGAACAGAGGGGAGCACATCTCAGTCTGACTATGCGGTAATGTAGACTAGACACCATTCAAATACATCTTCTTATGGTTAGGCTACATGTTTAACCTTGCCTTCCTAATACCAATCCACAAGGGTTCCTATAAAGCAATGTTGTGAATGAGATGTCATCATTTCCTAGTACGTTATCAATCGTCTACTGAAGTGCCTGGTGTTGATCAGGTCTAGGAGCTATTAGTCATCAATGAAGATTGGGCCTAATTGACAGGTCTATCAAACGCATTGGAACAAATACAGTTCAATAAAATAAAAAAGTTTAAAACAGTATGCACTAAGGCTGGGAATTGCCAGGGACCTCACGATACAATATTATCACGATACTTAGGTGCCGATACGATATGTACTGTGACTTTCTCGATACAGCTGTGAGTCTTTCTTGGTAAGTCTAAGTGCTTTCCACACCTGGATTGTGCAACATTTTCCCATGATCATTTTCAAAATTCTTCAAGCTCTGTCAAATTGGTTGTTGATCATTGGTAGACAACCATTTTCAGGTATTGTCAAAGACTTTCAAGTAGATTTAAGTCAAAAATGCCACTTGGTGTCTTCTTGGTAAGCAACTCCAGTGTAGATTTGGCCATGTGTTTTAGGTATTGTCCTGCTGAAAGGTGAATCAATCTCTGAACCATGTCTGAACCAGATTTTACTCTAGGATTTTTCCTGCGCTTAGCTCCATTCTGTTTCTTTTTTATCCTGAAAAAAACTCCAGTCCTTAAAATTTATAGCAATACCCATAACATGATGCAGCCACCACTATGCTGAAAATATGGAGAGTGGTACTCTCCAGTAATATGTTGTATTGGATTTGCCCCAAACATAACACTTTGCATTCGGAACAAAAAGTGAATTGCTTTGCCACATTTTTTGCAGTATTACTTCAGCGCCTTGTTACAAACAGGACTGTAGCAGTTTTGCACCAATCCACACAGCTATGGATGCCTCCATCCGACAAAACTAATGTTCTGCTCCATTTCCCGGGTTACGTTTAAACACATGTGTTCGGAGCACGCTATATCAAATCTACATTTTATTTGTCACATACACATGGTTAGCAGATGTTTATGTGAGTGTAACAAAATTGTGCTTCTAGTTCCGACAGTGCAGTAATATCTAACAAGTAATCTAGCAAACTTACAACAACTACATTATACACTAAATGTAAGGGGACGGAATAGGAATATGTACATATAAACATATGGATGTGGCATAGGCAAGATGCAATAGATGGTATGAAATACAGTATATACACATGAGATGAGTAATGTAGGATATGTAAACATTAAAGTGGCGTTATTTAAAGTGATTAGTGATACATTAAAGTCAATGTATTAAAAAAAAAAGTGTCCAGTGAATTGTATGTTGGCAGCAGGCTCTCCATGTTAGTGATTGCTGTTTAACAGTCTGATGGCCTTGAGATAGAAGCTGTTTTTCAGTCTCCCGGTCCCAGCTTTGATGCACCTGTACTGACCTCGCCTTCTGGATGATAGCGGGGTGTACAGGCAGTGGCTCGGGTGATTGTTGTCCTTGATGATCTTTTTGACCTTCCTGTGACATCGGGTGGTGTAGGTGTCCTGGAGGGCAAGTAGTTTGCTCCCGGTGATGCGTTGTGCAGACCTCACTACCCTCTGGAGAGCCTTACGATTGTGGGCGGAGCAGTTGCCGTACCAGGCGGCGATACAGCTCGACAGGATGCTCTCAACTGTGCATCTGTAAAATTTTGTGAGGGTTTTAGGTGACAAGCCAAATTTCTTCAGCCTCCTGAGGTTGAAGAGGCGCTGTTACGCCTTCAGGAAACAGCTCCCTCTGCTGTTTCCTGAAGTCCACAATCATCTCCTTTGTTTTGTTGACGTTTAGTGAGGTTGTTTTCCTGGCACCACACTCCGAGTGCCCTCACCTCCTACCTGTAGGCTGTCTGTTGGTAATCAAGCCCACTACTGTTGTGTCGTCTGGAAACTTGATGATTGAGTTGGAGGCGTGCATGGCCACACAGTCATGGGTGAACAGGGAGTACAGGAGGGGGCTGAGCATGCACCCTTGTAGGGCCCCAGTGTTGAGGATCAGCGAAGTGGAGATGTTTCCTACCTTCACCACCTGGGGGCTGCCCATCAGAAAGTCCAGAACCCAATTGCACAGGGCAGGGTTGAGACCCAGGGCCTAAAGTTAATGATGAGCTTGGAGGGTACTATGGTGTTGAATGCGGAGCTGTAGTCAATGAACAGCATTCTTACGTAGGTATTCCTCTTGTCCACATTGGACCGGGCAGTGTGATGGCGATTGCATCGTCTGTGGACCTGTTGGGGCGGTATGTAAAATGAAGTGGGTCTAGGGTGGCAGGTAAGGTGGAGGTGATATGATCCTTGACTAATCTCTCAAAGCACTTATGATGACAGAAGTGAGTGCTACGGAGCGATAGTCATTTAGTTCAGGTATCTTTGCCTTCTTTGGTACAGGAACAATGGTGGCAATCTTGAATTTAGCGACACCAGACTTGGATAGTGACTGATTTAATATGTCCGTAAAACACACCAGTCAGCTAGTCTGCGCATTCTCTGATGACGCGGCTATAGATGCTGTCTGGGCCAGCAGCCTTGCAAAGGTTAACATGTTTAAATGTCTTACGTCGGCCACGGAGGAGGAGAGGGAGGGGCCCGCAGTCCTTGGTAGCGGGCCACATCGGTGGCCCTGTATTATCTTCAAAGCGGGCAAAGGTGTTTAGCTTGTCTGGAAGCAAGACATCGGTGTCCGTGATGTGGCTGGTTTTCTTTTTGTAGTCTGTAATTCCCTGTAGACCCTGCCACATACGTCTCGTGTCTGGGCCGTTGAATTGCGACTCCATTTTGTTTCTATACCGACATTTCGCTTGTTTGATTGCCTTAGAGGAATTAACTGCACGGTTCATATTCGGCCATATTCCCCAACCTCTTTCAATGGTTGAATGCGGTGGTTCACACTTTCAGTTTTGCGTGAATGCCACCTCTATCCACAGTTTCTGGTTGGGGTAGGTTTTAATAGTCACAATTGGTACAACATCTCCCATGCACTTCCTAATAAACTCACTCACCGAGTCAGGATATAAATCGATGTTATTGTCTGAGGCTTCCCGGAACATTTTCCAGTCCAAGTGATCAAGAATCTTGAGGCGTAGATTCCGATTGGTCAGACCAGCGTTGAATAGTTCTAGTCACGGGTACATCCTGTTTGAGTTTCTGCCTATAGAACAGTACGATTTGCCGAAGGGAGGGCATTGTATGCATTGCAGAAGTTAGAGGAGCAGTGGTCCAGTGTTTTGCTTGAGAGGGTACCACAGTCAATGTGCTGGTAGAATTTAGGTAGCCTTGTTCTCAAATTAGCACAGGTGGTTGGCTCGTCTTTCGTCTGTTTTCCATAAACAAGTGCTGTAACACGGAGATATGGCCCGTGTGGGAACACTAACCCTAACTGTTTTAAGGTGTGTATCAATTTAATTTCTTACTGAAAGGAAAGATAAGATCCTTATGCTTCCAAAACCGTACATGCAAGCCATGCATGTTAATGTTCAGACAGAGTGTCAGGGGATCTTAACAAAACTGCCCCTTACAGAAGACGCCTTTGTCCAATGACTTAATGTGTAATGTAATGGAACTGAGTCGTGATTAGGGCTGTTGTGGTCACGGAATTGTCAGCAAGTGATTGTTAAGCAAATAACTGGTCAGTCTCACGGCAATTGACCGTTCATTAACATAAACATATTTAGCACCTCCTAGCTTCCACACATAGCCTACAAGTCATTTTAAAAAGCCTAATAAATCAATTTTAAAAAGCCTAAATCAATTTTAAAAAGCCTAATAAATCCATGTAATATAGCCTACACCTTCCCAATAAATCCATTATAGACAGGTCTAAAGAAGATAAAGAAAATGTAGTCTATTTCAGAAGAAATGAATAGCATACTCCGAGTTGTCCTTATGTGGCTATGCCAAATGGCTGTGGGCTGCACTAGTTCATTTAGCAGACAAGATTTTTTTACGAGGTATGCAACTATGATTTGAAAAAGTTGCAAAAAAAGGCATTGTTTCATGTGCTGGGCATCATTCACAAGTGATAATATATCATTCACAAGTGAAAGGCTAATATTGTCACCCATTAGACTATTCCTGATTTAAATCTGGTCTTTACATATACTAAATAATGTGTGACATTTGTTTCAATTTAGAAATGGACCATTATCATGCACCTGTATCGAAACAGGGGCACTTAAATAGCAAATGGAGGACGCTTTTCCCCACGGTTTATTGTCATGCCAGCCAGGTAGGCTATACTCCTGTTTTAAATATAAGCAATTTGCTTAATATTTGGAATGTTGAGAAATAAATATAATAGCCCTAGTCTTTTTATTAGCGGCCATCACTATGTTTTCTTCTGCAATTGCATAGCCTATAGAAATGTTGCGCCAAATGAGCTCATGGGCTTTCGTGAACTGTTTGATTACATTGATGTCAAATTGATTAGAGGAACAATAGTGTGCTGAGTACTAGGCAGTTAGCAAGTTTGGTAGGCTACTAAAGACAAAATCAGCCGCATCAGAGCTCGGAGAAGCCTAATTGCCGTGACTAAACGGTCATGTGGAATTTGACTGCCTTTATGACTCATGACCGCCGGTATGGAGGTAATACGGTCACCGCAACAGCCCTAGTCATGATCAAGTGTTTATATGCTCAGTGTCTCTCTCGGTCTGTGTGGGTACTGACCTGAAGTGGTTGACCACACTGGTCATGCTGAGAAAGGACAGGACAAAGGAGCCGGGCCGGCGGTCACTCTCCCTGATGAGGTAGCTGCCGGGGGTCCTGGCCTGCCGCAACCGCTCCTCAGCAATGGTCCGGTCCAGCTTCCCATGGTACCACCTGACACACAGACAGGGAGGGAAAGCTACAGTCAGCCTCGGGTGACTAGACCTGCATTTACATTATGTTGGACTCGGTGTTGGTTTTTCTCTCGGGAAAACGTTGTCAACACGAAGGCTATGTGCTCTATTTAGCGTACCATCTGAAAGGATTCCAGGAGGGAGTGACATATGCACAGTAACACACAAACAAGGTCTTCGTGTAGGCTTGTTACACGGCGTGACATTATTCAAACATACTTCAGCCTCATAGCCGTGCAAGTTCAAATTTGGTTCACATCGTAAACACTATGAATAATTAAAGTCACTGAATTAATGAATAAATATGTTGGGGTCATAAATAAAATAGCCTACTTACCTCATTCACCCAAACTCTCACTCCCATGTTCACCCATTATCTTAGGCTACTCCAGTCAGTCACATTAACTCGTTCACTACTCGACTATTCACTAGTTCTCAAATCAACCACTCAGTTTGTCATACTCGTTCTCTCACATGCATAGACTCAATGGAGTCACATATTCAATGAACATTCAACTCGTTTGTTCATTCATTCATTCATTCAAGCTGCAATATGTAACTTTCTGGGTGACCTGACTAAATTCGTATAGAAATGTGAGTTATAGATCTGTCGTGCTCATTGAAAGCGAGTCTAAGAAGCAGTAGATCTGTTGTATGTGCAATATTTCTATGCTTCCCGGTCTTAAGTTTTGTTTGAGTCTTACTTTTGGGTTTTGTACACAAGCTTCAAACAGCTGAAAATACAATATTTTTGTAAAAAACAACAAATTCACAGCGGTTTAGATGGTACAACGATTCTCTACACTACTGAAATTAGGCAAACTATTCTAATTTTAGCAACCAGGAAATGGCGGAGCAATTATTTAACACTCATTCATAATAATACACAGGTCTGCTGGGACGGATTCAAATAGCCTACTGCTAAAAAGTTACGCTGTAGTCCTAGTAGGCAGGGTCTTGACTGGGAGTGCTGTGGGCTTGACTTTAAATAAAAACTACGGGTGTGAGAGAAACATTACATTGATATCTTCTGAAATAATAAGCCAGTAAGAAACCGCACTAAGATTTTACCCTCTAGTATACCTAGAGAGCAGTCACTCTAAAACAGGCGAGAGGAGAGTGGAACGGAGAGCAAATGCTAAAAGCTTTTTAAGCTTCCGCCTCACCATTAAAACCAGGCTGATTTTTTAATTAAACAGTAGCTTTTCGAACAACACTGGTTAAAATTTTAACAGGTTACTGACTTGACACTCCTGACAGATGGGGGGTGGGGGGGTGGGGTGTACTTTCTTTTGGCCCAGATTTGGGCTAGCGACCTCAGAACAGGGGGCCTGGGGAGGCGAGATGCATGAGGTGCTGCAGTAGCTCTTTTCACACAGGACGTTAAGGGCTCCCGTCTGGCTTAGAAGAGCAAGGGTCTGCACTTGTAAAAAAATAATGAGAATGTGAAGTCTGTGGTGTGGAGGCAAGCGTGCTGTGAAGGAGGAAATGGGCCAGTGGAGCTCCTGGGAGGGGGTTAGGGGACTGGCTAAAGGATTTGTGTGATGGAGAGAGTATTGAGGAGGACAGACGTGAGAAGTGAGTGTGTGATTGAGAGAAGCGCTAAGGAGCAGGGCCTATGACTTAAGGAATGATTGAGAGCAGTGAGTGCAAGTGTGTCTGTGTGTGGACTACGCTTAATATGTAGCTTACGGGTGGAGTGCATGTGAATAAACTAGGTGTGTGAAGTGAGAATAGGCTAATGGTGTACACGTGACATCCAAGCCAGGGCCATTTCAAAGCAGTTTTCAGCAGTAGGCTTATGTGAGGGGTTAAGGTCCAGAGTGTAGTAGCTATAAGAGAAGATGAGAGGTCAATCAGTGGCTGTCAGAGGTACTGATGGTGTTAGTGAAATGGATATGCCGGTCAGGATGTGGTTCAATTCCATGTAAAATCAAGGAAGTTGACATTTAAAACATTGAACATTTTGGCCTAGACAATTTGGCCCAGTTACTGATATGCAAAGCAGACATCCCGGTGGCATAGGCCTTAACTTCTGTAGGGTAGGGGGCAGCATTTGGAATTTTGGATGAAATGCATGCCCAAATTAAACTGCCTGCTTCTCGGGCCTAGAAGATATGATATGCATATAACTGGTAGATTTGGATAGAAAACACTCTAAAGCTTCCAAAACTGTTAAAATAGTGTCTGTGAATATAACAGAACTGATTTGGCAGGCAAAAACCTACAAAAAATCCATTCCGGAAGTAGTTATTTTTTATTTTTTTGTAGTTTTCTATTCAATGCCATTATAGTATTCATTGACTTAGGACTCAAATTGCAGTTTCTATGCCGTCCACTAGATGTCAACAGTCTTTAGAAATTGTTTCAGGCTTGTATCCTGATAAAAATGAGGAAGTAAGAGCAGTCTGAATGAGTGGACCCTAAAGTGTCACAGAGCTTTTTCATGCGAGAGACGGAGAGAGTGCGTTTCTTGTTTACCTTTTAAATTGACGATGTTATTGTCCGGTTGAAATATTATCGATTATTTAGGCTAAAAACAACCTGAGGATTGAATATAAACATCGTTTGACATGTTTCTATGAACTTTACGGATACAATTAGGATTTTTTTGTTTTCCTGTTTTGACTGCGTTTGAGCCTGTGGATTACTAAAGAAAACGCGAACAAAACTGAGATTTTTGGATATAAAGAGACTATCGAACAAAAGGAACATTTATTGAGTAAATGAATGTCTGCTGAGTGCAACCATATGAAGATCATCAAAGGTAAGGAATTAATTTTTATCTCTATTTCTGACTTGTGTAACTCTTCTACTTGGCTGGTTACATTTTGTAATGATTTGTCTAGTGGGCTATGTTCTCAAATAATCGTAAGGTATGCTTTCGCCGTAAAGCATTTTTTAAATCTGACACCGTGGTTGGATTAACAAGAAGTTAATCTTTAAACCCATGTAAAATATGTTTTGTTTTCAGAATTTTTATAATGAGTATTTCTGTATTTGAATTTGGCGCCCAGCAGTTTCAATGGCTGTTGAAGAGGTGGGACGCTAACATCTCCCGTACCCAAGAGAGGTTAATGGGCAAGGGGTTGGGGGAGGGCACAGGCGGAAGGGGGCCTCTCCTCCCACCTTCTCAGTCCTCAGCTATATCTGTCAGCATGGACAAAACATGAGATGGAATGTAGTACAGCGGAGTGGAGTGCCTCGCATACAAACCAGGTTGGCCAGAACCAACAGTGTTGCTGCTGAATTGGAGGTTCAGGTTTTCCTGGAGTTCAGGCTCATTAACGAGACACTCCAAACAGCCGAGAGAACGAGGCAGCCGTCAGAGAGGCTGTCAGTCAGAGTTTTGCTTCCCAACACTTCTGCCTCATGTAAAGGGGTATTTTGGTTGTTCTGGAACATACACTATGTGCCTGATTGAAAAGTCGGGTTTGTCAAGTGGTAGCCTAGGCCTACTGCAATTTTGAACTCTGAAAGTACTGCAGAAATTGCATCAAATACATCTATCCAGTATAAAGAACCATATTAGGCTACATTCACCCAACTTTTGCTTGCAGCAAATATCCTACACCAGCCTGTACAGGGAACTCACACATTAGCTGCACCATGAGATGTGTGCATAGTAGCCCTAGGCTACTTAGACAGTGGGGGTCCATCCTGAGGCAGCAGAGAGAGCGCTGTGCACTTATGGGCTTCCCTATTAAACCTTCCAGTAAGGTTGGGGGTCAAAGCCCTGTTCTATAGAAGGTCCACAGTAAACAGTGTGCAGATTTACAGTGAGTAGAGTGGAAACGCTAAGGCAGCAGAAGATGAGTTCCATACAGAGAAACTCCCCCCGGCTGTGTTTGTCTTCCGGAGCTCAGGTGTACTGGCCTGCTATAGGTTGTACAGATGTCCAGGTGTAGGCTACAGTATCAACTGATGGGCTAAATCATATTGCAACTGCATCCGAGTGAATTGAATTAGCCTAGATCATAACTGTCTATAGCTGTTGGTCACTATGGTGTCTGATAGAGGATGTGTGAGTCTAGCTGAGTCTGGCTGTGAACGTTTCTTGGCTCATACTGTATTCTTGCATACATTCAAAAACTGCAACTCCTGCAGATGTGATTTTACTGAATAATTTGAGATGTTTGTCATATTTAATTGCACCACCCGTCACAAGTGTTCCAACCCCACCATGTCTGAAAACGCTTGTGTGTGCAAGTTAATGAATTGCAGTGAGATGAGTGCATAGAAACACTTTCTATTTCCGATACTTAAAATTCTAAACGTCTATAAAAACATTCCACCGACCTATGTGCAATATCCCTAACCAGCTAAAAGTTACTCAACAAGCTACTGCACACAATAACTTTAAAAAGCAACAAAAACATGGCAACCAAACAAGATGTTAAAAGAAGTTGAAGGCTACGAGCAACGCAGTCCTCACTAATGTACGAGCTTATTTTCAATACATTTTGGAGGATGGGTGGAGGGGTTAGCCAAGGTGTTGTGATATGTGCAGTATGACCATAAC
The DNA here is from genome assembly GCF_029448725.1 of Salvelinus fontinalis. NCBI lineage: Eukaryota > Metazoa > Chordata > Actinopteri > Salmoniformes > Salmonidae > Salvelinus > Salvelinus fontinalis. The sequence goes on from NC_074692.1 coordinate 17,010,626, forward strand.
CCACGACAGCAGCGATAGGACACGCTGGTTTTATCAGTCTGGGGAATGTCGTGTCGGTGCATGAACCTAGAGCAGCAGTGACGCTCTATTCTGCTCTGCTACTAGTTTAATAACCCTCAAGCACTACTCTGAAATAAGGATGCTCCCTCTGTATCCTGCATACTGTGCCGTGTGCACTTCAAAAGAGCAACAACCGAAACTTGTCAACAATAAAACTGATTGTTCATGCTGCAAAAAAACATATTTCATTGAATAGGCTAGTTAAAAACCAAAGCAAATTCCTGCACAAACATACAATGCAGACCTGATCTGATGTAGGTTTGTTAAAATAAAGCCCTAACGCAATGTTAAATCTTAGCCCTGGCAGTAGCGTTACAGGTTCGGGGGTGTCCACAATATTTGTGCCATTTTCACAACCGTAATAATGGGTGGAGTAGCGCGAAAGAGCTGGGTTTTGTTGAATAAACAAGTTGTGGGTGTGTCTGGAGCCCCTCACTGGCAAATCAGAATGTGCTCCATGGCTAAATAGGTGGTTGCTTCAAGTTGTGTATTTACGGTCTTTAATGTAGTGTGCTATCATCAACTAAAAATATAATTTTAGTCCGTTATGGCCTAGTTCGTTAAATAGCCTGCACCATATTAGCTAAATATTTTGTTTGCAGTCAACATTGTTCTAATTGCATTGCTTCAACATGGTAAACATAGGCTACAGCAATCGCACTAACATACATACGCGTGTGCGTGTGTGTATGTGTGAAATATATACAGTGATCCCTCGCCACTTCGCGGTTCACTTATCGCGGATTCGCTATTTCGCGGATTTTCATAATGCATTTTTTTTTTTTTTTTGGTGCATTGTGCTCTGCATTCTGATTCGCTAAAAACTCACTCCCGCTTCTTGTATCAAAACATGCTACGAATTGTGCTATCATTTTGTCGTCTCGTGCAGTTATGTGTACGTACATAAAACAGCTTGGCAAATTTACATTAAGTTGGCCAAATTATCTTGTAATTTCGAACATCTCCTAAACCCATAATGTCGACGAAACGGCCTGAGCAGTGAAACGGCCTACACGTGAGTCACTGTATTTGTATACATGTAATAGTTGCTAATTGTAAAAAAAAAAAAAAAAGTTTTCTATTTCGCGGATTTCACTTATCGCGGGTCATTTTCGGAACGTAACCCCCGCGATAAACGAGGGATTACTGTATATATATAGTAAATTGAGGTCCTAACTGACTTGCCAAAACCATAGTTTGGTCAAGAAATTTGTGGAGTGGTTGAAAAACGATAGAGATAGATATATATACACACACACAGTTGAAGTCGGAAGTTTACATACACTTAGGTTGGAGTCATTAAAACTCATTTTTCAACCACTCCACAAATTTCTTGTTAACAAACTATGGTTTTGGCAAGTCGGTTAGGACATCTACTTGTGCATGGACAAATAATTTTTCAAACAATTGTTTACAGACAGATTATTTCACTGTATCACAATTCCAGTGGGTCAGAAGTTTACATACACTAAGTTGAATGTGCCTTTAAACAGCTTGGACATTACCAGAAAATTATGCCATGGCTTTAGAAGTTTCTTTGCTTGACGTCAAGGGGAAAATCAAAACAAATCCGCCAAGACCTCAGATAAAAAAAAAATAATAATAATGTGGTCCTCCACAAGTCTGGTTCCTCCTTGGGCGCAATTTACAAACGCCTGAAGGTACCACGTTCATCTGTACAAACAATAGTATGAAAGTATAAACACCATGGGACTACGCAGCCGTCATACCACTCAGGAAGGAGACGTGTTCTGTCTCCTAGAGATGAACGTACTTGGTGCAAAAAGTGCAAATCAATCCCAGCAAAGGACATTGTGAAAATGCTGGAGGAAACAGGTACAAAAGTATCTATATCCACAGTAAAACGAGTCCTATATCGACATAACCTGAAAGGCCGATAAGGAAGGAAGGAAGTCACCGCTCCAAAACCGCCTTAAAAAAGCCAGACTACGGTTTGCAACTGCACATGGGGACAAAGACCGTACTTTTTGGAGAAATGTCCTCTGGTCTGATGAAACAAAAATGGAACTGTTCGGCCATAATGACCATAGTTATGTTTGGAAGAAAAAGAGAAAGTTTGCAAGCCGAAGAACACCATCCCAACAGTGAAGCACGGGGGTGGCAGCATCATGTTGTGGGGGTGCTTTGCTGGAGGGGGGACTGGTGCACTTCACAAAATAGATGGCATCACAAGGAATGGAAAATTAAGTGGAAATATTGAAGCAACATCTCAAGAAATCAGTCAGGAAGTTAAATCTTGGTCGCAAATGGGTCTTCCAAATGGACAATGACCCCAAGCATGCTTCCAAAGTTATGGCAAACTGGTTTAAAGGACAACAAAGTCAAGGTATTGGAATGGCCATCACAAAGCCGTGACCTCAATCCTATAGAAAATATGTGAAGAAGTGAAAAAGCGTTTGCGAGGAAGGAGGCCTACAAACCTGACTCAGTTACACCAGCTCTGTCAGGAGGAATGGACCAAAATTCACCCCATGACAGAAGGCAACCGAGACACAATCACTACAACAACATGAGAAGAGGGCCTCCATTTTTCAATCAGTGTAGATGAATGAGGGTAAATGGGCAAGACAGGACTTAAGTGCCTTTGAACAGGGTATGATAGTAAGTGCCAGGCGCACCGGCTTGTGTGTCAGAAACTGCAACGCTGCATTTCACACTCAGCAGTTTCCCATTTGCATCAAGAATGGTCCACCACCCGAAGGACATCAAGCCAACTTGACAACTGTGGGAAGGTTTGGTGTCAACATTGGCCAGCATCCCTGTGAATGCTTTCGACACCTCGTAGTCCTTGCCACGACAAATAAAGGCAGTTCTGAGGGCAAATAGTGGGGTGCAACTCTATATTAGGAAGGTGTTCTTAATGTTCTGTAGACACACACAAAAAGTTGACACTTACTCATGCAAGGGTTTTTCTTTATTTTTACTACTTTCTACATTGAAGAATAAAAGTGAAAACTTTAAAACTACTCAAAAACACAAATGGAATCATGTAGTAACCAAAAAAACAAACTGTTCAGCAAATCAAAACATTTTATATTTGAGATTCTTCAAAGTAGCCACCCTTTGCCTTGATGACAGCTTTGCACACTTGTCATTCTCTCAACCAGCTTCAGGAGGAATGCTTTTCCAACAGTCTTGAAGGATTTCCCACATATGCTGAACACTTGTTGGCTGGTTTTCCTTCACTCTGCGGTCCAACTCTTCCCAAACCATCTCACATGCGGAGATCTATATACTATGTACTGCCCCCCCCCCCCCCCCCCCCCCCCCCTAACCAGACGTGACCTCTGGTTAGACCTGGACGGCTGGCGAGCAGGGATTGAGGGAGAGAGCGGGACCGAGACCTCTCGACTTGCAAGGGCTACGTCTCTAGGGCTTAGAGGGCACTTGGCTTGTTGTTGCTTGAATGAGGACTGAGTCTTATTCTCTCGCTCACTAGTTCTCCCTTGTGCATTTGCCTCTGCTGTTTTTCCCTCCCCCCGCCATGCGAAAACATCTCCGAAGTCGTCCAGTCACTGCTCATCAACGTCAACAAGTAATGAAACTGCACCACCACTTTACATTAGCAATATGCCTCGGCGGAGCTGCCAGCTGTCAGAGGGGAAACGAAGCTCATCGTGTCTTCTCTGCACGGATAGGACTGCCCTCTGTCACTAACAATGTTTAGCCTAACAGTCCATATTTAAATGTATATTCCACATCAATCGTTTTTTTCCCCTCAGGTGGTCATGAATTTGAGTCCTAATTGTTTTACTTAGAGGAATCAAGCAAAACCTGAAGTTTTTCATGTGCAATTTTCTAAAAAGCTGTGATATTTTTTGCCATATTCAAATAGCCCTAAATTGGAGATAATGAAGCTTTTCCTCATATTTATTGACACAGGCCTACAAAAATTCTAAAGGAACATCTAGTTGTAACTACAGGAGGAAAACATTGGGAACACATTTCTACACCATTATATACACACACACACACCAGCTTTTTAATCTATATCAATGGAGCCAATTAATGTGGACTCAAACAACAAGTATATGAATGTAAACTAGAATCAAAGCAATAACTCACCCAAACACAGCTCCAAACAAAAGCAAAGCCTTACGGAAATATATTTATGGAAAAAAGGTATGGGTAATTCCAAAACCCAACGGTCTGGGAGAGATTAATAAACAGAGAGAGATAAAGAGATAGGATTTGCATGTTCTATGTATCCTGTCCTACTAGCCTGTTAAGAGAGTAAAAGGAGGGCTGGCTGGCTAGGTGCCCCACTTACGCCGAGTTAGCTCTCTGCTGCATCTTGTCGTTTGTCCCGCTCTCTCACAAGGTGTGCCCGCTCCACTGATGCTACTTATTCTGCTGCTGAGGAGACTGTTGAGTCGGAGTGACTAGGGTCTGAATGCTCCGGCACGGAAAGCAACGCAAACACAACTCTAAATCCGTCTGTGCCATGATGCTATAAACCTGCTGTCCCGATAAAGTCAGTCCGCACTCTAGGGTTAGTGAGCAGCAACCGAAGGGGGCTGCTGGACTGGACCAGACCTCACATATGCTGGAATCCTTGCCAAGCGATTTGAAAATATTCTGATAAGTTGTCCAGTTTTGTTATCGTCCAGAAGGTTTGAGGGAAAGTTTTTTTCTTACAGGATGAGGAGGTTGAGTCAGTCTCCATCTTAAAGCCAAGCAGAAAGAATGTCTCTTTCCCTCTCTTTCTCTGGAGTCTAAAATAAAGTCACGCATCATGATCACGCAGCCAATTGGCTTTAGGAGAAGTGGGGCAGTGTGGGTAGGGAGTAACGTCACACGAGTGAGGTTGGAAAGCAACAACACATCAGGGCTTGACATCCAGGTATATTTGCCAGTTGCACACTGGGCCTGTGCCAACAATGCTACTGGCTAGAATGAAAATACTGGCCCAAGAAAGCTGATGACGCACACATAATTTCAATGCTTCTTTTTGCAGGCTGAGCAAGTAGCCCGTAGCCTATAATGACCTAGCCTCCATTCTCAAATAATAACATTTTAACTTGACAATATTATAATTTTACATTGCACCATCAAAAGTTTTATTTCCCCCCCTCAAACAATCTAAAAAAAAGGGTGTTATTGTTAGCGATTTTCAACAAATCAGCCTTCTATATTTTAGGGCCCTATAAAGTCAGTTAGATTTTTGCCAAATTCAGTTTTTACGGTTTTGATTTTCCAGGTTTTCAAGTTTTGTTTTTTCAAGTTCACTCTCACACTTTTTGTTAATATATATATTTTTTTTAAATACACATTTGATGTTCTAAGTCCACAACAATACTTACACCACATCAGGAGACCACTTATGAGGTCAGAAAAAAGTTGCCCTTTAATTAATTTGTGCACTTAGCAAGAGACACTTGGGTTTGGCAAGCAGCGTTTCTGTACAATGTACAGCGTAGGCTTAGTGTGATGGTAGTTTGCAAAACAAATTGATACAAATCCACATGATATCACTCCGCCAGGTAGGCCTACTTTGCAGTTAACATTTAAAATTGTTAAGGTTTTCAGGGAAAGCCTATAAAAAGTTTCATTCAAACGGCGCATGATGACTTAAGACTAAACTTATTCCTCTCAAACTAGGGTATGTGCGCATGTGATAAATAATCTACATAACGAACAGCTTTGGGAATTCATTTATATTTTTTTAAATAAATGATATAGCCCAGATTAAAAATAGCATTATTATAATATTGTTTTTCACTGGCCCAACTGGGCCACTGATGTGGATGATTGACTGGCTCAGAGGGATTCCAAAACCTCCACTGGCACGGTGGGCAGCCCTCTATGTCGAGCCCTGAACATGCTGCCATAACCTCTGGGGGGACTTCTGTGGGGGTCTTACATACAACCACATGTCACCTGTAACTAGCTGTGTGCGTGGTTCAAGACACACTCACCCTGAAATTCCATATTGGTTACAAACTCCAGGATTATTTTGGTAAATGTACAAAAACACCACAGCTTCAAAATGTAAACACTACATGGGTTTATGTACCAACCGGATCATTATGCAAATTGTGATCTGGGTATTTCCATCTAAAATGACCCATGTGCACCAACATGAGAAGTTTAAAGGAGCATGTCACATTGAGTGTCAAATGAAAGCTAAGAGTCTATACTTTTTTAGAAATTAAGGCATATACATTTTTCAACCACTTCACATACAAAACATTTAGAATAAGCAAAGGCTTTATTACTGCTCTATTTTTATTCACAGATGGAGTGTCACAGCTTGTTACCCTCAGTCAGGGAGAGAGTGACAGCACACAGGGACTAGCTTGACGCACACAGATGGAGGGCTAAGGGCATCATCCAAGACTTTAGAGCCCAGTCAGAATGTTGCCCCATCTCCATCACAGTGCCCACACGGAGAACAAATCTCCAACCTTATGGTTGCCAATCAGGTTCCCTACAAAGCTACTCAAAGATTTTGACCCATTTAATCAGAGGGCCATTATGGGAGTTCTGACTGCTTTGCTCCTCCAAAATGACTAGCAATCATGTTCCATCGGATTTAACCTGTTAAACTCTGACCCACTTTGATGGCATTTTCTAAACAACGCAGAATATTGTATACTACCCTCAAAGTATATTTCGGTTTCAAAACTACAAGTCCTACCAAAACCTGCTTAGTACTGTTAGAAAAGGTAAGAACTGTGGGACTATGATAAAGTCCCACAGTAATAATAATCACTTTTCTTAAAAATAATTATATTTTGAGATTTCATTTTCAAATAACCTAAAGTAAGGAAGAAAAAGCCATTCTTGAAAATGGGGTGAGACATTTACTAAATTTGAAAATAAAGCCAGTTTAACATTTAGAATTAATTATTTCTGTTTTTAGAGGGAGAGAAACAAAAACCCACCATCGCCTCATGGGTCTCCCGGTCGCAGCCGTCAAGGGTATCGAACCAGCATCTGTTGCAACGCACACTCAAGAGGCCCCATCCAAAGTTAATGCTGATTAACTGCCTTGCAAATTATCTATTGTCCTGCTAATAGCCCATAATGGCACTGTACAACGTGACCAATCAGGAGTAGGCTACAGTACTACAGTAAGAGCAAAATAATCCAAACATTTCCACACCCTAATTGAAGTCCAACCAATACCCAAACGGAGACTGAGGGAAAATAAAAATCTCATTGATTTATCAAGACCAGTCCCCATGCTTGTCTCAGAGCAGCACGAAACGGTGCTGAAATAGTTGACCACAGCAGGTAGGCTATTGCTTCAAATCATATTCCTTCTAACTTAAATATGCTTTTTAAATAAATAAGACCCATTATTCAACACTAGTGAGACTCCTGTCGCATACGGTAGGCCTATATTATATCGAAATATATATATTTTTCAATGGCGTGACTCTCCGCCAATAATTTAAAATTAATAAAAAATCCTCCAATCCTCTAAATCGAATTATTGCCAGAGAATCACGTCATTGAATTTGTGTGCGTGTGTGTGACAGAGATATAGAGTTGAAGTTGGAAGTTTACATAAACTAGTTTTAATGACTCCAACCTAGTGTTTCAACCAATCCAAAGATCTTGTTAACAAACTATAGTTTTGGCAAGTCGGTTAGGACATCTACTTTGTGCATGACATAAATAATTTTTACAACAATTGTTAAACAGATTATTCCACTGTATCACAATTCCAGTGGGTCAGAAGTTTACATACGTTGACTGTGCCGTTTAACAGCTTGGAAAATTCCATAAATGATATCATGGCTTTAGAAGCTTCTGATAGGCTAATTGACAATAATTTGAGTCAATTGGAGGTGTCCTGTAGATGTATTTCAAGGCCTACCTTCAAACAGTGCCTCTTTGCTTGACATCATGGGAAAATCTAAAGAAATCAGCCAAGACCTCAGAAAATAAATTGTAGACCTCCACAAGTCTGGTTCATCCTTGGGAGCAATTTCCAAACACCTGAAGGTATCACGTTCATCTGTACAAACAAAGTACGCAAGTATATACACCATGGGACTACGCAGCCGTCATACCGCTCAGGAAGAGATGAACGTACTAGAGATGAACGTACTTGGTGCGAAAAGTGCAAATCAATCCCAGAACAACATCAAAGGACATTGTGAAGATGCTGGAGAAAACAGGTACAAAAGTATCTATATCCACAGTAAAACGAGTCCTATATTGACATAACCTGAAAGGCCGCTCAGCAAGGAAGAAGCCACCGCTCCAAAACCACCATAAAAAATCCAGACTACGGTTTGCAACTGCACATGGGGACAAAGATCGTACTTTTTGGAGAAATGTCCTCTGGTCTGATGAAACAAAAATAGAACTGTTCGGCCATAATGATCATCGTTATGTTTGGAGGAAAAAGGGCAACGCTTGCAAGCCGAAGAACACCGTCCCAACCGTGAAGCACGGGGGTGGCAGCATTATGTTGTGGGGCTTCTTTGCTGCAGGAGGGACTGGTGCACTTCACAAAACAGATGGCTTCACGAGGAAGGAAAATTATGTGGATATATTTCAGCAAAATCTCAAGATAGCAGTCAGAAAGTTAAAACCTCTTAGTGATCCCTTGGCGCGACAACACCCAGTGAAATAGCAGCGCGCCAAATTCAAAACCAGAAATACTCATAATAATAATAATTCATAAATCATACAAGTGTTATACACCGGTTTAAAGCTTGGTTGCAAATCGGTCTTCCAAATGGACAATGACCTCAAGCATACTTCCAAAGTTGTGGCAAATTGGCTTAAGGGCAACAAAGTCAAGGTATTGGAGTGGCCATCACAAAGCCCTGACCTAAATCACATAGAACATTTGTGGGCAGAACTGAAAAGGCGTGTGCGAGCAAGGAGGCCTACAAACCTGACTCAGTTACACCAGCTCTGTCAGGAGCAATGGGCCAAAATTCACCAAACTTATTGTTGGAAGGTTGTGGAAGGCTACCCGAAACATTTGACCCTAGTTAAACAATTTAAAGACAATGCTATCAAATACCAATTGAGTGTATGTAAACTTCTGACCCACTGGGAATGTGATGAAAGAAATAAAAGCTGAAATAAATCATTAATTATCTCTGCTATTATTCTGACATTTCACATTCTTAAAATAAATTGATGATCCTAACATACCTAAAACAGGGAATTTTTACTATGATTAAATGTCAGGAATTGTGAAAAACTGAGTTTAAATGTATTTGCCTAAGGTGTATGTAAACTTCTGACTTCAACTGTGTGTGTGTCATATATATACACACACACACACACACACACACACATGCAAATTCATTCAAAATCAAAACTGAAATAGCACATTTACACAAGTATTCAGACCCTCTACTCAGCACTTTGTTGAAAACACCTTTGGCAGCGAAAACAGCCCCAAGTCTTCTTGGGTATGACGCTACAAGTCTGGCACAACTGTATTTGGGGAGTTTCTCCCATTCTTCTCTGCAAATCCTCTCAAGCTTGACATGTCAAGTTGGATGGGGAGCATCGCTGCGCAGCTATTTTTAGGTCTCTCCAGAGATATTCGATCAAGGTCAAGTCCAGGCTCTAGCTGGGCTACTTAACAACATTCAGAGACTTGTCCCGAAGCCACTCCTGCGTTGTCTTGGCTGTGTGCTTAGAGTCGTTGTCCTGTTGGAAGGTAAACCTTCGCTCCAGTCTGAGGTCCTGAGCAGGTTTTTATCAAGGTTCGCTCTGTACTTTGCTCCGTTCACCTTTCCCTCGAGCCTGACTAGTCTCCCAGTCCCTGCCGCTGAAAGACATCCCCACAGCATGATGCTGCCACCACGCTTCACCGTAGGGAGAGTGCCAGGTTTCCTACAGATGTGACGCTTGGCATTCAGGCCAAAGAACGCAATCTTGGTTTCATCAGACCAGAGAACCTAGTTTCTCATGGTCTGAGAGTCCTTTAGGTGCCTTTGGAAAACTCCAAGCAGCTGTCATGTGCCTTTTACTGGAGGAGTGGCTTCCATCTGGCCACTACCATAAAGGCCTGATTGGTGGAGTGCAGCAGAAATGGATGTTCTTCTGGAAGTTTCTCCCATCTCCACAGAGGAACTGGAGCTCTGTCAAAGTGACCAGCGGGTTCTTTGTCGCCTTCCTGATCATGGCTCTTCTCCCCCGATTGCTGAGTTTGGCCGAGCGACCAGCTCCACGAAGAGTCTTGGTGGTTCCAAACTTCTTCCATTTAAGAATGGAGGAGGCCAATGTGTTCTTCGGACCTTCAATGCTGCAGAAATGTTTTGGTACCCTTCCCCTGATCTGTACCCTTCCCCTGATCTATATAGACAGGTGTCTGCCTTTCGAAATCATGACCAATCAATTTAAAATGTACAAAAAGGTGGACTTCAATCAAATTGTTGAAACATCAAGTATGATCAATGGAAAAAGGATGCACCTGAGCTCAATTTCCAGTCTCATAGCAAAGGGTCTGAAAACGTATGTAAATATAGCAGTTGTAACCAAAAATCTCAAATTTGGACACATCAGGCCAAAAGGACAGATTTCCACCGGTCTAATGTCCATTGCTCGTGTTTCTTAGCCCAAGCAAGTCTCTAATTTGTCCCGCAGTCTCCTCTGAACAGTTGATGTGTCTGTTACTTGAACTCTGAAGCATTTACTTGGGATGCAATTTCTCAAGCTGGTAACTCTAATGAACGTATCCTCTGCAGCAGAGGTAACTCTGGGTCTTCCTTTCCTGTGTCGGTCCTGAGAGTCAGTTTCATCATAGCGCTTGATGGTTTTTGCAAAGTTCTTTACATTTTCCAGATTGACTGTCTTAAAGTAATGGACTATTGTTTCTCTTTGCTTATTTGAGCTGTTCTTGCCATAATATGGGCTTGGTCTTTTACCAATCCACAATTTAATAAGTGTGCCTTGTTACAAGTTAATTGAAATGCATTCCAGTTGACTTACCTCTTGAAGCTGATTGAGAGAATGCCAAGAGTGTGCAAAGCTGTCAAGGCAAAAAGGTGGCTACTTTGAAGAATCTCAAATATATTTGTTTTAACTTTTTTTGTTACTACATGATTCCATAGTTGGTCTTCACTATCATTCTACAACATAGAAAATAGTCAAAATAAATTAAAGCCCTGGAATGAGGTGTCCAAATGTTTGATTGGTACTGTATATAGATTCTAAAAACCTGTTTTCTCTTTGTCATTATGGGGTATTGTGTTGATTAGGGAAGACAAATGTTTTTTTTCTTCCATTTTAAGAATAAGGCTGTAAGTTAACAAAAAGGTGGAAAAAGTCAAGGGGTCTGAATACTTCCGAATGCACTGTCTCTCCTTCGCATAGAGTTTATCAGGCTGTTGACTGTTCATTAGCTATCTTGGTGGCTGGTCTCAGACGATCCCGCAGTTGAAGATGCCGGATCTGGAGATCTTGGGCTGGCGTGGTTATACGTGGTCAGCGGTTGTGGGGCCGGTTGGACGTACTGCCAAATTCTCTAACAGAACGTTGTAAGTGGCTTATGGTAGATAAAGGAGAATGACATTTTCTAGCAACAGCTCTAGTGGACATTCCTGCAGTCAGCATGCCAATTGCATGCTCCCTCAACTTGAGACATCTGTGGAATTGTGTTGTGTGACATAACTGCACATTTCAGAGTGGCCTTTTATTTTCCCCAGCACAAGGTGCACCTGTGTAAAATGAGCATGCCGTTTATTCAGCTTCTTGATATGCCACAGCTGTCAGGTAGATGCTCACTAACAGGAATGTAAACACATTTATGCAAAACATTTAAGAGAAATACACTTTTTTGGGCGTACGGTAGATTTCTGGAATCTTTTTATTTCAGTTCATGAAACATGGGACCAACACTTTACATGTTGCGTTTACATTTTTGTTCAGTATAGATAAAATCCCAAACGATTGTAGAATATCCTATGGAGGCCACAATGAGCAGCTCAGAAGTCTTGAAAACAGGATGCAGGAGAAAAAGGCAGGGCCGTGTGGGTACTGGAGAGTCATGACAGGACATTGCGTATCATGCAGAAAATGCTTGGAAACCGTATGCCTTACCAATGCACAGAACAGAGCATGTGATCTAATATGAATGTTACCGTTACAAACTAATGCATACATCATTGCAGTAAGACGACAAATTTAATTTAGCAACAACTAAAGAACTTTCAACCAGCATCCAGGCAAAACCAGATAAAGCTGTACACTGCAATACAAGCTGCATTTAGTTTTAGAGTGGCGGCTTGTGGCTTTTCAGTTGTGGCATTGCAGAAATTTCAAAACGCTAAGGCCCAGGAAATTAGGCTACATTCTTAATAAGGCTCTCCAAGGCCTAAACTAATTCTAATGGTTGGGATTACCAGTCACCAAATCTTTGCAACGACAGACAATAAAAAAGTGAATTGCTATAAAGGACTGTCTCAACAAGGGGATAGGTATGTGACTGGATCCTCGCGCCATTAGGAATTCCACTGGCACCACGTGTCAAAAAGGCAATTAGAGAGTGTCGATGCTCAATTAGCCCTTCAGCAAGCAACGTTTTCATGACCAACTGCTTATCTGGCAAACTCATTCACACATCCGCTGATCTACAATGCCTTCAGAAAGTATTCACACCCTTGATTTTTTCCCACATTTTGTGTTACAGCCTGGATTTAAAATGGATACATTTTTAAATGACACTGGTTTACACACAATACCTCAATGTCAAATAGGAAATGATCGACATTTTTACAAAATAATAAAAAATTAAAAGCTGGAATGTCTTGTGTGAATAAGTATTCAAACGCTTTGTTATTGCAAGCCTAAATAAGATCAGGAGTAAAAATGTGCTTAACAAGTCACATAATAAGTCACACATAACTGTGTGCAATAGGGTTTCACATGATTTCTGAATGACTACCTCGTCTCTGTACCCTACACACACAGATAATTGTATGCAGTGAATTTTAAAAAACAGATTCAACCACAAAAACCTGGGAGGTTTTCCAACGCGTTGCAAAGGTTTAAAAAAAATAAAAAGCAGACACAGAATATGCCTTTGAACATGGTGAAGTTAAGAATTACACTTTGGATGGTGTCTCAATTAGAGGTAGACCGATTAAATCGGAATGGCCGATTAATTGGGGCCAACTTCAAGTTTTCATAACAATTGGAAATCGGTATTTTTGGACACCGATTTGGACGATTTTTAAATTACATTTTTACACCTTTATTTAACTAGGCAAGTCAGTTAAGACCACATTCTTATTTTTAATGATGGCCTAGGGACGGTGGCTTAACTGCCTTGTTCAGGGGCAGAATGACAGATTTTTACCTTGTCAGCTCGGAGACTCAATCTTGCAACCTTACAGTTAACTAGTCCAACGCTCTAACCACCTGATTACATTGCACTCCACGAGGAAACTGCCTGTTACACAAATGCAGTAAGAAGCCAAGGTAAGTTGCTAGCTAGCATTAAACTTATCTTATAAAAAACAATCAATCATAAACACTAGTTACCTACACATGGTTGATGATATTAATTGTTTATCTAGCGTTTCCTGCGTTGCATATAAATCAATGCGGTGCGTATTCGCGAAAAAGGACTGTCGTTGCTCCAATGTGTACCTAACCATAAACATCAATGCCTTTCTTAAAATCAATACACAAGTATATATTTTTAAACCTGCGATATTTAGTTAATATTGCCTGCTAACATGACTCGTTGCGAACTGTGAAGACTATTTCTTCCTAACAAAGACAGCCAACTTCGCCAAACGGGGGATGATTTAACAAAAGCGCATTTGCGAAAAAAGCACAATCGTTGCACGACTGTACCTAACCATAAACATCAATTAATTTCTTAAAATCAATACACAGAAGTATTATTTTTAAACCTGCATATTTAGCTAAAAGAAATCCAGGTTAGCAGGCAATATTAACCAGGTGAAATTGTGTCACTTCTCTTGCGTTCATTGCACGCAGAGTCAGTGTATATGCAACAGTTTGGGCTGCATAATTTGCCAGAATTATAAGGTTGTGCAATGTAACAGGAATATTTAGACTTAGAACGTGTTCTCAATTTGCCTACCTGGTTAAATAAAGGTGAAATAAAAAAAATAAAAGGGATGCCACCCGTTAGATAAAACACGGAACGGTTCCGTGTTTCACTGAAGGAATAAACGTCTTGTTTTCGAGATGATAGTTTCCGGATTTGACCATATTAATGACCTACGGCTCGTATTTCTGTGTGTTATTATGTTATAATTAAGTCTATGATTTGATAGAGCAGTCTGCATTCATTCAAACAGTAAGCATTCATTCAAACAGCACTTTCGTGCGTTTTGCAAGCAGCTCTTCGCTGTGCTTCAAGCATTGAGCTGTTTATGACTTCAAGCCTATCAACTCCCGAGATTAGGCTGGTGTAACCGATGTGAAATGGCTAGCTAGTTAGCGGGGTGCGCGCTAAAAGCGTTTCAAACGTCACTCGCTCTGAGACTCGGAGTGGTTGTTCCCCTTGCTCTGCATGGGTAAAGCTGCTTCGAGGGTGGCTGTTGTCGATGTGTTCCTGGTTCGAGCCCAGGTAGGAGCGAGGGACGGAAGCTATACTGTTACACTGGCAATACTAAAGTGCCTATAAGAACATCCAATAGTCAAAGGTATATGAAATACAAATCGTAGAGAGGGAAATAGTCCTATAATTCCTATAACAACTACAACCTAAAACTTCTTACCTGGGAATATTGAACACTCATGTTAAAAGGAACCACCAGCTTTCTCATGTTCTGAGCAAGGAACTTAAACGTTAGCTTTTTTACATGGCACATATTGCACTTTTACTTTCTTCCCCAACACGTTGTTTTTGCATTATTTAAACCAAATTGAACATGTTTCATTATTTATTTGAGGCTAAATGGATTTTATTGATGTATTATATTAAGTTAAAATAAGTGTTCATTCAGTATTGTTTTAATTGTCATTATTACAAATACAATTTCTTTCAATTCGTATTATTAATTCATTAAAAAAATATATTATAAAAAAAAATATATATATATATATTTTTTTTATTATTATTATAAAAAAATATTTCTCTTTTATTTATTACTTTAATTTTTATTCTATATATATTAAAGTAAAAAAGAAATAAAATAAAAATATATATATTTTCACACTTTTTTTCATAAAATCGGCAGATTAATTGGTATCGGCTTTTTTTGGTCCTCCAATAATCGCTATCGGCGTTGAAAAATCCTAATCGGTCGACCTCTAGTCTCAATACACCCAGTCACTACAAAGATGCAGGTGTGCTTCCTAACTCAGTTGCCTGAGTGGAAGGAAGCTGCTCAGAGATTACACCAAGAGGCCAATGGTGACTTTAAAACAGTTACAATTTAATTGCTGTGCTAGGAGAAAACTGAGGATGGATCGACAATATTGTAGTTACTCCACAATACTAACCTAATTGACAGAGTGAAACATATTCCAAAACATGCATCATGTAAGGAAGTAAAGTAATACAGCAAAAAATGTGACAAAAAAATGATTTTGTCCTTAAAAACAAAGTTATGCTTGGGGCAAATCCAATACAACACAACACATTACTGAGTACCACTCTCCATATTTTCAAGCATAATGGTGGCTGCATCATGTTATGGATTTGCTTGTAATCGTTAAGGACTGAGGAGATTTTCAGGATAAAAGAATACACAGGCAAAATCCTAGAGGAAAACCTGGTTTAGTCTGCTTTCCACCAGAAACTGTGAAAAGAATTCACCTTTCAGCAGGACAACAATCTACAACACAAAAAAGACAGTGAATATTCCTGAGTGGTCGAGTTGCAGTTTTGATTTGAATTTGCTTGAAAATCTATGGCAAGACTTAAATGGTTGTCTAGCAACGATCAACAATAAATTTGACAGACCTTGAAGAAATTAAAAAATAATTTAAAAAAAATGGGCAAATGTTGCACAATCAAGGTGTGGAAAGTTCTTAGAGACTTACCCAGAATGACTCACGGCTATAGTCGCTGCCAAAGGTGCTTCTACAAAGTATTAACTCAGGGCTGTGAATACTTAGGTAATATATATTTCTGCATTTCATCTGCAAACATTTTCAAAAACATGGTTTTCACTTCATCATTATGGTGTATTGATGGTTTAGATAAATTTGATTCCATTTTGAATTCAGGCTGTAACACAAACCGTAGAATAAGTCAAGTCGTACCAATACTTTTCTGAAGGCACTGTACAACCCCCCCCCCCCCACCCCCCCCCAGGGAAACAGTTTCCGACTCAAAATCCCCTTTAATCTTCATGGAAACTGAAAATCAACGGCTTGTTTCCTAGTGCCCTATTTGTTTTAGTTCAGGCACATGGACGGTGTTCTCGGAGGTGGGGAGTGCAGCATTAGGGCTCCTGACGCCTTCCTTGCCTTCTTCGTTAAGCAGTTGTTAGCGTGAAACACTGATCCCACCATTGTTAATGAATAAGCCTCTGTTGTATAGAGGTGTGATTGGGTCTGACTGCCGCTGGTTGTGTCGCCCTCTCCATGGCGTGCTACAAAGTGCTATGTTTAGCAGACTCACACTCTGGAAGAAAGAGTACGGAACCATGTTCAACTCTGAATGATTACCACCTCACTCACGGCCTGCTTGTTGGTGCCAGCTAACATGACACAGAGGAATAGCCTACATGTCCAGTCATGGAGCCTGATCACAGGATTCACAGAGAGGGGGGGGGGCTAAGAATCGTAGAATGTGACAGACCACGGAACAGTAGATAAGCTGCAAATAGCAGGTCACCTCAGAATTGGAAAGCTTGACGACAGGCAGTGCAGAACTAAGGGCCACGTTGCTAGCCAATAGTGCATAAGTAACAGACCTTCTCAACTAGCTAGCTAACCTTAGCTAGCTATAAGCCTTACTCTAACGTTACAATGTTACAGAAAGTAATGGACAGTATGCTTACTTTGTTTTGCAAGTCCATAAATATGGATATTGTTGTACTTTCTTTTATAGACTTATGTTGGATCTTATTTTATTTCAACCAGGGGAGAGTCAGTCTCCAAAGAGAGCTTTCCAAAGAGGATGAGTAAACATTGTCACTGAATGAAATCATTGCCAGCTCATCTCCTGGATACTTATTCCTAAAGTGTCTTAACGTAGGAGTGCTGATCAAGAATCAGATCCCACCCCTGTTTGTAACTTCCTAAATATGGGCTGTGGTAATTTCCACTTCATTCTTAACCCTATCCTGAAGCAAGCAAATTCAAGAAGAAGCCTAGCCAGCTGATTTCCCATCACGTAACAGGACAATATCTCTATGTCTTGCTGGGTTAATCGTCGTGTGAGGGACATGAAAGAATGACTGCTCAGAAATTAGGCTATTACCATCTGCATATTTGTTACATGTCCAAATGCAACTGAATAAAAAAAAAAATAGGTCAGTGGTGTTTAATTTCAATTGTTAACATTATGGAGTGTTTCAAATTATTAGTTCATCAAGAAGCAAAAATAAAAGTTGTATTTTTACTTTGTTACAGTAGAACAATGATACATGGGAAGATCTACAGATAAAAGCAGATAAAAAGTTGCACTGATAAATACAAACAGAATAAGAAATATTTAGTGACAACAGTTGATTGAGTTCACTCCTGACAGGGTCTGACGGTCAGACTAAGGCAACCACATCCCAAGCTAGCCTGGCACCTAAGCTGTTTCAAATCAAAAACGGGAGCATTTCTCCACTCCAAGTTGGACCACATCCACAACTCACTGTACTTCACTTTGAGAGAATGTTTCTGTTAAAACCAGGAAATGCTGTGAACTCTGCCTGGCTCTGCCTCCCTGACAACCTCCACAAAAGCTAAAATGTCCCTGGTCTGTCAAGCAGCATGATGGACAGCAGGTAGCCTAATGGTTAAGTGTGTTGGGCCATTAACCAAAAGGTCTCTGGTTCAAATCCCTGAGCAGACTAGGTGAAAAGTCTGTATGTGCCCTTGAGCAAGGCACTTAACCCTAATTGCTAATTTACTAAAATGTACAATTGTAATGGATGCCACTAGACTTGAATGACTGTAACTCAACATCTGTTGTCCATCAAGTCCTTGAGTAAACCAATGGACTTGCTAATCCTGTCTGCTGCTTGCTCAGTCATGTTTAGACAAAGGCTCTTCAGAATTGACTTAAAAGAAGTTGTTGGGGTGTTCCAGGTGTAAGTCAAGAGTGATATTCTTTCCCTTCCCATTCCAGAACCAGGTAAGACTGTGCCAACCAGGGGCAAAGACTTGCAATGTCAGTAGAAGGGTACTTTAGGCATAATGGCTTTGACCATAGGCCTTGTAGAACAGAGCTACAGCGTATAACCTCAACATCTCCCGATCTCCCCCCTTTACTGCATCCTGCATGTTGGACAGGAAGAAGGGGTCTTGTTTTTGTGGTCCCCCTCACTAGACCCGGGGCGTATTCATTACGAAAACCGTTTAAGGACCAAATGGAACAAAACAGGGAGGGACTTACTTGAATTTGTCCAATAGAAACGTGTTTGCATTAACTGCTCCTATAGCAGCCATTGTTATAATTTGACTTCAGTGCCCAGTACAGGTGATTCTCGTTGATTATCAGAGGACGTCGATTGGTTCAGCCATATTGTGGACGGAAGGGGGGGGACTCAAAGGATTTAAATCTGGTCATGGCCATACTAGGCTTGGGTGATATACCGTTTACCAGCGTACTTCAAAATGCCAACGGTATGATTTTCAAAATCCTACAAAAGAATTAAGAATATTTTTTTTTGTTATGGAAAACTATTTTAGGCAACAGGGCTCTTGATCCAGGAGGGGATTGGATGTCTCTGTTGTAACCTAGAAGCTTGATATCTAGCAACTTAGTTAGCAAACCAAATGCAAGTGGTGGAAAAAGTACCCAATTGTCATGCTTGAGTAAAAGTAAAAGATACCGTAATAGAAAATGACTCAAGTAAAAGTGAAAGTCACCCAGTAAAATACTACTTGAGTAAAAGTATTTAGTTTAAAATATACTTAAGAATCAAAAGTGTATGTAATTGCTAAAATATCAAGAGTAAAAATAAATCATTTCCCTTATATTAGGCAAACCAGATGGCACCATGTTCTTTTTTTTTCTTCTAAATTTACAGACCGCCAAGCCCACACCAACAAAGGCATCTTTAGTCCGCCAGATCAGTGGCAGTAGGGACAACCAGGGATGTTATTTTGAAAAGTGTGAATGACAATTTTCCTGTTCTGCTAAGTATTTTGGATGTCAAGGAAAATGTGTGGAGTAAAAAGTACATCATTTTCTTTAAAAATGTATAAATTGTTAAAAATATTAAATAGTCAAGATACCCCCAAAACAACTACTTAAGTAAAAATATTTTAAAGTACTACTTAAAAACTTTTGTCAATAGGGGGGCGCCATTTCGACTTTGTAAAAATTCGTTCCCAAATTAAACTGCCTCTTACTCAATTCTTGCTCGTACAATATGCATATTATTATTACTATTGGATAGAAAACACTCTCTATTTTCTAAAACCGTTTGAATTATTTCTCTGAGTGTAACAGAACTCATTCTGCAGCACACTTCCTGTCAGGAAGTGAGATTTCTGAAATTGAGGTCTCTGTTCTAGGGTCAGTTTATAAGTTCCCATGTAAGCTATGGGGCTACATGCACCGCATACGCCTTCCTCTAGATGTCAGTAAGCGGTGAGAATTTGAATGGAGTGGATTACATCTGGGCCACTATAAAACCTCATGGAACGGAAGGTCCGACCTTTTCAACGGGGGGCCTGACGCAGGAGGGACATCACAATGGCGTCCTGAAAAGCTTTTGTTTTAGCAGTTCTATATCTCCGGCTCTGATTTAATTAGATTTTTGTCTTAACTTCACAAGGTAGTTAATTTAAACCGACTTATAGCAGTTTATATCAGTTTATTGCGATTTTCTGGAATTTCTTTGTCACGCGCTATCGCGAGTTGGACACCTCTCCGGCGCATGGCTAGCGTTAGCTGCTATTTCTACAGGAGAAGAGGATATCTTTCAACAGAAAGACGATTGTTCTGGAGAAAGGACACCTTGCCCAAGATTCTGATGGAAGCTCAGCAAATAGTAAAAAGTTTTATGCTGTTAATTCGTATTTATGTTGACAAATGTTAAACAAAAATTTCGGCATGAATTTCTGTGCGGTCCCGCTTTAGCGCACGCTGTATGCGTAGTAACGTTAATTTTAAAAATGTAACACAGCGGTTGCATTAACTTCTTGAGAATACAGGGGGTGCTATTTCGCATTAGCATAATTGCCTCTACAGACTAAACTGCCTCTTATTCAATTATTGCTGTTACTATATGCATATAACCATATAGCATTGGATAGAAAACAAGCTATGGTTTCTAAAACCGTTCCAATTGAGTCTCTGAGTCAAACACAGGTCATTTCACAGCACTTTCCCTGAGCCTGAAAAAGATTGCAAGATGTGTATGCTCGCTTCAAAGCTCTGCCTATATATGGTCACGCCACCTATGACCCGAATGACACTTCCTACTTCTTCCTATGGGTGTTTGGAAGACGTCAGAGGAGAAATTTTTTGTTTATCTTGTACTGACGTGAAATAAGACTTATTTCTTTAGCGTGACCGACAACTTCCGGTTTCTGAGATGCGCGTTTTCAGAGGTGGCATTGTCTTTTGTTATGCTGACGTTACGGATGAAAACTAGCTCCGTGTCGAAGTTTGTTTGCTACATGTGACCATATCACCGTAATGTATGTTTTTTCAATATAGTTTAATCAGATTATTAGAATTTTTTCGGGAGTTTTGCCGTGTTCCGTTCTTTGAGTTTTTTAACTTTGGGAATTGACCGTGCCAGTCGACCAGTACCAGGCTAAATGAAGAGGGGAGGTTGCCATTGTGAATGGATTGAACGACTCATCAGGACTAAGGACACCTTGATCAACATTCTGATGAAAGACCAGCAATAGTAAGACCCAATTTACGATGTTATTTCATATATCTGTCGTGCATGTGAACTGGTCGGGCGCGTCCAGCCGGTTCTGGCTGGCCTGGTTATGCTAATTAGCGATACATTTTGTTTTCGCTATAAAACATTTAAAAAATCTGAAATATTGTTTGGATTCACCAGATGTTGGGCTTTCAATGTCTGTACGCTGTGTATTTTTTCTGAAATGTTTTAAGACAAGTAATTAGTTATATAACGTTGGTCTCTGTAATTGTTCTAGCTGCATCAGCACTATATCAGATTGCAGCTGCAATGTAGAACTGTGATTTATACCTGAAAAATGCACATTTAAAAAAAAAAAACTATGCTATACCATAAATATGTTATCAGACTGTCATCTTATAAATTTGTTTGTTGGTTTGTGGCTATCAATATCTTAGTTTAGCCGAATTGGTGATAGCACCTGATGGAGTAAGAAACTGTTGGAGTAAGAAAATGGTGTCTTTTGCTAACGTGTTTAGCTAATAGATTTACATATTTTGTCTTCCCTGTAAAACATTTAAAAAATCTGAAATGGTGGTTTTATTCACAAGATCTGTGTCTTTCATTGGGTGTCTTGGACTTGTGATTTAATGATATTTAGATGCTACTATTTAATTGTGACGCTATGCTAGCGATGCTAATCAGTGTGTGGGGGGGGGGGGGGGTGCTCCCGGATCCGGGTTAGGTACTCTGTAGAGGTTAAGAACTAATGTATCTTTCATTTGCTGTCCAACCTGTATTTTTTAGTCAAGTTTATGATTAGTTATCGATTAGATTAGGTGCCTCTCCAAGATGGCGCCGGACAGATTGCTTGAAGTTTGGCCACTAATCACATTGTATAACCACGATGTGCCGCTAAATATGCACATTTTCGAACAAACCCTATATGCATTGTGTAATATGATGTTACAGGACTGTCATCTGAAGAAGTTTATGAAGGTTAGTCAAAAATTATATATCTTTTGCCTGTTTGTTACAATCGCTAACCTTTGCTGCTGGTAAATGGCTTGTGTTTCTGGCTATTGTGGTAAGCTAATATAATGCTATATTGTGTTTTCGCTGTAAAACACTTAGAAAACCTGAAATATTGTCTGGATTCACAAGATGTTTGTCTTTCATTTGCTGTACACTGTGTATTTTTTCAGAAATGTTTTATGATGAGTATTTAGGTAACACACGATGGTCTCTGTAGTTATTCTAGTTGCTCTGGTGAGAGTTGTGATGGTGGCTGCAATGGTAAACTATGATTTATACCTGAAATATGCACATTTTTCTAACAAAACATATTTATTGTATAGCATATGTTATCAGACTGTCATCTGATGAAAGTGTTTCTTGGTTAGTGGCTATTCATATCTTTATTTGGTCAAATTTGTGATAGCTACCTATGCAGGAAAAAAATGGTGGAGTAAAAAAAGTTGTCTTTTGCTAACGTGGTTAGCTAATAGATTTACATATTGTGTCTTCCCTGTAAAACATTTTAAAAATCAGAAATGATGGCTGGATTCACAAGATGTGTATCTTTCATCTGGTGTCTTGGACTTGTGATTTCATGATATTTAGATGCTAGGCTATGCTAGTCAGCTTTTTTACTGATGGGGGTGCTCCCGGATCTGGGATTGGGAGGAAGTAGAAGTTAAGATATCACACAATGTGTTGATTTAAACGTTTGTATTTTCCTGCAACTTTCTGAAACCGCCGTCTGTGTGCGCACGTGCATATGTCTACACTTTGATGCCAATGATAACCTTCTTCTGGTAGAGATGGAAAGGCTTTCCCAAAATCTAGAGCCCAACCGATAAATCAGTTGACCGATAACCTTTCACAGAAATACTTGTATCGGTCTTTATTCCACAGGTAAAGCACCATTATATACGTAGAGTGAACAAATACATCTGCTCAGTTGCGGTCATTTATTTATTTTATTAAGGTTGCCTTAAGAGGGTGCTCTACGAGCTTTTCATTGAACATCATTCAGCCCTAAGTCACAACGTTGAAGAGAGTAGGCATGACAGACAGCAACAGTGTATTTGAATAAGTAAATAATCAAAAGAACACATCACCAAGCAAGCAGTCCTGTCCTCATCACGTTCTTACTTCGTAAACAATATTTGTGATGAAATTGTTCATTTTGTCATTACAAAAGGTTGGTAGCAACATGTGAAAATCATTGTGGAAATCTGTTGCAGCTCAAGTCAACTACAAAATGCAATGCTCTCTCTGGGCTGGATGGCTAGCTAGCAACCAAAACGTAGCGACACACAATAATACCAAAGTCAATATCAGTGCTATGCAAGCCTCTTAGAGTGAACGCAATACCCTGCTACACACCTCTTTCACTCCATGGGGAGTTGCATGCGACTGTAGTTGCGGGTAAGGATGACAGAGAGAATTTTACCATTAACAGGGAATTTATTCCTTCACACAGTAATTTTGGGGAAAAGGGGCTGGACGGAACCAAAGCAAAGAAAGTAGAAGTTAGAGCCCCCTCTCCTACCTACCCACAACTTACCTAACTAACATCACCTGGCGCACTAACCAAAATACAGGGGATGGTCCGCCCAGGTCTTACCCAGGGTGCATAGACAGAGTACATACTACGGGTATATGTATGCCTGCAGGCCCCTTGCCTAAACACTCCCAAGGGGCCTTCCCCTTCCCCCCTGGGAATAAAAACAGAATAATAGTAACTTAACGTGAACAATTTCAATAATCAAAACACAGTCCTTATTACAAAAACATACCTCAGCAGGACCGGCTACAAAATACTTTACAAAAACTGTCTGAGCAACAACCAACACATGACATCAAATAAGCTCTGAGCAACAACCAACACAAGACATACTAATAAGCTCTTTCTCTGAGCAAAGCAACACTGGCTTTTATACAGCTGGAGAAAGACTCTAATTGCAGACAGCTGTATCCCCTGACGAGAGGGCGGGGTCAGCTCCAATCTGCAATGGTGCCGACCAATCAGCTGCTTGGGGGAATTCAGGAAGCCATTTCCTGAAATACATACACACAAATACAAACCAACAACACAGAAACTGGGGAACCTAACACGCCCACCCCAAAACCTGCAAACTTACAGTTTGCAATAACAAAACCCAACACGTATCCTCAGTTTACTAAACCTGTGATAGAGCATCGGCAACCACATTCGCCGAACCCTTCACATAGTGAATCTGTACATTGTATCCTTGTACAATCAGAACCCACCGCATAAGGCGGTATAGGAATGTAGTTAGTCTCCATCTAGCCAGTGCTATGTGCGAACACTGAAACTGGTGCCAAAGTGAACACGGGTACTTGATACAAAGACACCATTGCTATCTGGGCCTATTATGTTAGTGGACTTATTTCATTCGTTTTCCAAAATATGCAATCTGCAAGACAGTTGGGGCAGATCTATCATTGGGACCATGTGATTGTGTTCATGATGAGATAAGATTCTAATTTAGCTAGCTTGCTAAAAACAATGTGTGTAACTTTTCCTGCATGAGTATTTGTTAACCCTTTGGAGCATAATGTGTTAAAAGTGTGTTTTTGATTCCACAATATAGCTTCAGATATAAATCGGCATAGGACCCAAAAATCCCATATTTGTCAGGCTCTACCAAAAACCTTCTCGATTAATATGGTAACTACAAAGTAGTCTATGCCTGCTTGGCAGAATTATATCATGAATTTTGCATCAATGACACTACAGAAACAACGGTTTCTTGCTGGTGGGTGCACACTTGCATTAAAAGGGTAACTATAACCAAAATTCTATTTTCCCAGGGCTCAAAATTGGTCTGCTGATGTGGTTTAAGCATAGTTGTGGACTTAATAGAACAATTTAGTTGTTTTTCAAAAAAATATATAAATTTTGAGCACGAAAACCTGTAAAAAAACTGGGAAGAACGTTAACCTGGAAAAACTAAAAACAGAGAAAACGGAATAAGCGATTTTATAGGATCTTAAATGTGCATTTGTCTGCCTGTTTATCAGATGATGCATCATCCATGGGACGGCACCACTGCTTCAGACAGTCACCTCTCCACAGTGGAGTAGTGGCACATGCGGATAAGACCTGCGTCTAAATCCCTCTTGGGTAGGGGGCAGTATTTTCACGTCCGGATGGAAAGTGTGCCCAGAGTAAACTGCCTGTTACTAAGGCCCAGATGCTAGGATATGCATATTCATAGATTTGGATAGAAAACACTCTGCAGTTTCTAAAACTGTTTGAATGATATTGTTGAGTATAACAGAACTCATATGGCAGGCAAAAACCTGAGAAAAAATCCAACCAGGAACAGGGAAATCTGAGGTTTGTAGTTTTCCAACTCTCTGCTTATCCAAGATAGTGGAAATAGGGTCATATTGCACTTACTAAGGCTTCCACTAGATGTCAACAGTCTTTAGAACCTTGTTTGAGGCTTCTACTGTGAAGTGGGGGCGAATGAAAGGGGAATGAGTCAGAGGTCTGCCAGAGAGCCACGAGCTGACCAGGCGCGTTCACGTGAGAGAGTTAGCTTGCATTCCATTGCATTTCTGAAGACAAAGGAATTCACCGGTTGAAACATTATTGAAGATTTATGTTAAAAACATCCTAAAGATTGATTCTATACATCGTTTAACATGTTTCTACGGACTGTAACGGAACTTTTTGACTTGTCTGCCCCTAGTGATCGCGCGTCATGAATTTTAATTACTGGGTTAAACGCGAAAACAAAAAGGATGTATTTTATCATAAATTATGGACTTCATCGAACAAAACAAACATTTATTGTGGAGCTGGGATTCCTGGGAGTGCATTCTGATGAAGATCAAAGGTAAGTGAATATTTATAATGATGTGTAACATGAAGTCCTATGAGTGTCATCTGATGAAGATCAAAGGTTAGTGATTAATTTTCTCTATATATTTCTGCTTTTTGTGACTCCTCTCTTTGGCTGGAAAAATGTCTGTTTTTCTGTAACTATGTACTGACCTAACATAATCGTTGTGTGCTTTTGTCGCAAAGCCTTTTTGAAATCGCACACTGTGGCTGGATTTACAACAAGTGTATCTTTAAAATGGTGTAAAATACTTATGTTTGAGGAATTTTAATTATGGGATTTCTGTTGTTTTGAATTTGGCACCCTGCAGTTTCACTGGCTGTTGACGATGTGAGACGCTACCGTCCCACATACCCTAGAGAGGTTAACTGGGTCATAATTTTGTGGCAAGGGCGCAATCCTCTCAACTACACTGTCCTCAAGAGGTGTCCATTACGCTGCCAGGGATGTTAGGATGTCCAGCCCTGAGAGTGACATTGTAAGGAGTCGCCTATGGACTTGGTGTGTGGACGGATGGTGTGTCACCACTCTAAGGCCCTGGTCGACAGTGTGTGCACTTCAATCAGCGAAGGTCCCAAGTCAACCATATTTTTCAGGAAATGTGATGATATTTGGATGAAACCAGATCAAAGTATGACTTTCAAAGAATGAAAAAAAGATGGTTGCTTCTACATTGATAAAGATCAATCATAAAGTTACTGGTCCCCTCCCGCATGTCAAACACCGATTCAGCAGGCGGAATTATTAAGGGCTTTTTGTGTCATCACAAGAAGTCTCATTTTAATACACTAATGGTGAAGTCATGTTCTCGTACCCAATTTAAAATAAGTACCACCTTGTAACCAACATCGCAAATGGCCGTGGTTTACTTAGCTTGGTAGCTAGTCTACTAGTGCCAAAATTTGACTGAAGCATAACAGCAAATATAACTTGGTTTGCCCTGTTCATCTAAGGCAAAGATAAGTTTCCGCTTCCATTGTTAGCTAGTAACTGGCTAGCTAAGTCTTCAGTCAGAATAGAACAGAAGTGGGGAAAGGGTTGCCCAAAACTCTGATTTAGTTGTCAATCATTACATCAAGATACATGCCAAATGGACAATTCATAAACTTCTTGACATAGTCATGATATGAACATTGTCAGACAATATTTATATATAAGGAAAAATACCCAGAACTCACCCTGTAAAGTCAACTGAAATTGTCCAAGCTAGCTAGCTTGATAAACAGTGCTGACACTTGGGCTAGATAGCTAACTTGGGCTAGATAGCTAAAGTAGCCTACAGACAACATGTTGTCAATATTAATGCTGTTACAATGACAAAAAAGTTGGAAACAAATATTTGGTGAAACCATGATGCGATGTATGACAGGATTGGATGTTGCATGCAATTTCAATGTTGTTCGAGTTGCTTTGTGTATCGGCAAAATTGCTTGAGAAAATGTCACTGCAACACTGCATCCATGTTGCTTCAAAGAACCGCCAGTCAAGGCGAGCTCCCCATCCACTCAGCCTACTAGCTCACCACCAACTCAAGTCTGTCTTTTCAGACTTCCTGGTAGTTGAACATGAGAAAAATCCGTTTAAATTTTAGGGGGAAAAACACACTATACAGTGATTTCGGAATGTATTCAGACCCCTTGACTTTTTATCACATTTTATTATGTTACAGCCTTATTCTAAAATTGATTAAATAAACCCCCTCCTCATAATGACAAATTTAAATTATAAACAGGAGCGCCGCAAAGCGGTAAGCCCACTGAAGCTCACAGAACGGGACAGTGCTGATGAAGGTTGCTCGTAAAAATTGTCTGTCCTCGGTTGCAACACTCACTACCAAGTCCCAAACTACCTCTGGAAGCAACATCAGCACAAGAACTGTTAGTCAGGAGCTTAATGAAATGGGTTTCCATGGCCGAGCAGACGCACACAAACCTAAGATCACCATGCAAAATGTCTGGCGTCGGCTGGAGTGGTGTAAACCTCACCGTAACTAGAGACTCTAGACAGTGGAAATGCATTCCGTGGAGTGATTGATCACTCTTCACCGTGTGGTAGTCTGACGGACAAATATGGATGCCAGCAGAACGCTACCTGCCCGAAAGCATAGTACCAACTGTAAAGTTTGGTGGATGAGGAATAATGGTCTGGGTTGTTTCTTGATTTGGGCTAGGCCCCTTAGTTCCAGTAAAGGGAAATCTTAACGCTACAGCAAACAATGACATTTTAGACAATTCTGTGCTTCCAATTTTGTGGCAACGGTTTGGGGAACGCCCTTTCCTGTTTCAGCATGACAATGCCCCTCTGCATAAAGCGAGGTCCATATAGAAATTGTTTGTTAAGATTGGTGTGGAAGAACTTCACTGGCCTGCACAGAGCTCTGACCTCAACCCCATTGAACACCTTTGGGATGAATTGGAACGCTGACTGAGAGCCAGGCCTAATCGCCCAACATCAGTACCCGACCTCACTTATGCTCGTGGCTGAATGGAAGCAAGTCCCCGCAGCAATGTTCCAAAATCTAGTGGAAAGCTTTCCCAGGAGGCTGTTATAGCAGCAAAGAGGGGAGACCAACTCCAAATTAATGCCCATGATTTTGGAATGAGATGTCCGACGAGCAGGTGTATACATACATTTGGTCATGTAGCATATAACGTTTTATCAGAATAACTGTTTGAGACTTTTAAGTCATGAGCAAAAATGTGTTAGGGCCTCAACTATAATGTGTCAACAATAAGTGATGATGTAAAATTGCTGACTGTAGCAGATCTGTAGTGCTATGCTACACTGACAACAATAAATATGAAATCCGCCAAAGAAGCCATAATGCTTCATACAAAATAGTTTCTCTGAGTCTTGATGTTGAATTGCAACGCACTTTGTTTTGTCTGACAACATTGTGTGCGTACGGTAGGGTAATTTGTAACCTTTGGCACAGCACGTCACACCAGGCACTAAGTCTGAACATGCTAGTTTACAGTGGCCAGGTCACCACAACTCAACCCACAGACCAGGAGACCAGATAAAGAGGACTTGTGTTGCAGCAGATTCCAGTTGTGTGAAATGTGCCTATAGTTGATTAAAAAATACATTAAAAAAAAAAATCTGACATCTCTCATTGTGGGAAAAATAACAAGGGTAAAAGAATGTGTCCCATTCATTACACATGTGACATCTGTGTCACTGCCTGGCGTCCCTACAGGTTGGGATATAAAGGAAATCGTGGTGAAACCACTAACGTTGGGCTAAACATTTATTTTCACTGCTTGTAAGCAGTGGATTTCCAGTTGGGCTGCTTCCAAAGCGTTGTTCATCACAAATGTAGAAACGAATGGGAGCTAAAAAGCTGGCCTTCCCCCTTCCTCTGCAATCTGACAGGGAGATATGTAGCTCCTAAAATAAGAGCTGATTCCACACTTCAGCCCCAGTCACTTCCATATCTCACAGCGTGAGGCCAGAAATGATAAAAGCTCAGCACTTCTCTAATGAGACTGTGACAAACGCGAGTGCCACAAGCACACAAACTACAAAGAAAATATACATAGGCCTATATGATTGTGTAGGGAAACCCAATAAGTTCCATCTCCCACAATGGATAGTCCTACTGCAGCACACGGACACAAAAGCCTACAGTAGGAGGGCATAGGCTAGCCAAATACCTCAACTCCATGATGATTTCTCCACGGAGTTGAAGCACAGACTAGAGTTTTTGAAATTACCTCGGACTTAAACATTTAAAATTCTTAAACATTTACCATGTAGGCCTACCAATGTTTGTCCTCTGTTGTAGCGTGCTTTTTTGTTTGCTGTAATGTAATAAAACGTTAATCAAATACAACCACCGACTGTTTCCTTACTGCTGTTGCTCTAAGACAGCAACTCAGCGAATATGCCAATTCAATTACAAGAAGGAAACAGTCCGTGGTTTTACTTGATTAACGTTTTATTTAAGAAATGTGGATTTCAAACAAAGACACGCAACACAGAACAAACATAGGTACACAGTAAATTTAAAGAATTTACATTTTAAGTATCGACTGCATATCGACTCAAAGGAGTCAGATTGTTTTTTTGTTTTTTTTAACTACACACAAAAAAGTTACTTTTGCTCCATCATATTTTGTTACTTTACACGATCAATTTATGTTTCATGGCGGAATTATATTGTCTGTGGTAGAATTTACTTAAGGGGATAATCCACCACAAACCACTAATTCCTATGATTAACAGGTAAAGAGCACTAATATGTGAAAATAATTATTTGTGAAGAAATTCTTCATTTTGTCTTTATATAAAGTTGGTAGCAACATGTGAAAATCTGTGGAAATCTGTTGCAGCTCAACTACAAAATGCAATGCTCTCTCTGTGCTGGATGGCTAGCTAGCAACCAAACGTAGCTACGCACAATAATACCATAGTCAATATCAGCATGTGAAGTAGCTAGCTAGCGAGCTGTAAAATCGCCTAAACAAACTGGACTATCCATTTAGGTGTCTATCTCACAGAGTTCAACTGCAGTTCGCCTCTGCCCAGAGCAAGTGCAGAATATGCAGCTAATGCAACAATGGCCCTTTCCCAGGTTTCCCACAGGGTGCTGTGCGATATGGTACTTGAAGGAGAAACCGTTTAGACACCGTTTAGATTGGGCACATCTAAGCGAAATATATACTTTGTCAAGATGATATAGACAGATAGATGTTTTAAGACAAGTATGCCCATACCATCTATTGGATGATTTGGCGATCTGTAGCGCAGGTAATTGTTTTAAAAGCATTTTGAAATGTGATAGTGTGCTATCCCCTATCTCCAGTGACGAGAACCATGTAGCTATGACGCGTTCCTACACAATTTCCTGATTTCACAAATGGACCACTTAGAAGTGAAATCATAGGGATAGAACCTAGGTGTAAAAAAATGTAATGACTTATTTCTGGCTGTGGATTATCCCTTTAACTCAGTGGAACTTGATGTGCAGAAATATTAATTCATGTAGAAATTAACTATTCCAATTTCCTTCTGTCAAAAACATATATTTGGGGGGGGGGGGGGGCTCATTAGAGAGCTCAAAGAGCGTGCTTTGCAACCGTACATTTGTACATTGACATGTGTCATTTAGCAGACACTGAAGTTGTTCAATAAAAACGTGCATTCAACTAAGTTAAATAAACATACACATGTAAAAAGTTGAAAGTTTATATAACCGTCACTGTAGTTAAACTGGTCTGTTCCCTGTACTACACTGTTTACTGCTGGCTTAGGAGTTGGCAGAGAAGCTCATAGAAGAGAAAGAAGCAGATGGGTGTACAAAGCTCCCTTCACTATACCAGTTATTTGGAAATAAAACTTTTGAATGTAAAGTGCATTTTTCATTTAGTAGTTAGGACAAACAACTCAAAGTGCTAAAACTGACAACATTCATTTGGGAGGTACTGGTTCTAATTGAGTTGAAACATGATTACCTGAATACATTTAATCAACCGGACAATCATTTCAAATTATTATTTCTCAATTGTTTGTATTTCAATAACAGAATTTAAAAAAGTAGATATTTTTACATTAAATGATCTGTTTCCATTAGGTGTAAACTACTGTCCTAAAATGTTATTGTCGATCCAAATATAATTTTAGTGTAGTCTGAGCCCAACTCTGTGGATGAAATCATTGTGGAGTTCTTGGCTAGGCATGGGCTAGCCTTATTTAGGAGGGACATGTGAGATTCATTATTTCCTGAGAACACCAATTAGAAAACCAAAGTCAATTTAAAATAAAATAAATTATGACCACATGATTCTGTGGATTAAAAGAAGATCCTAATTGGTGCTCAGAATAATGAAGCAAAATGATTTTTGACAGGTGCTAGATAGGTTTCACAACTGCTACACCTGCCACAGGCTGGCCAAATAACTTTAGTGTGGCCTTGTGTAACGGATGTGAAATGGCTAGCTAGTTAGCGGGTACGCGCTAGTAGCATTTCAATCAGTTACGTCACTTGCTCTGAGACTTTAAGTAGGGTTTCCCCTTGCTCTGCAAGGGCCGTGGCCTTTGTGGAGCGATGGGTAATGACGCTTCGTGGGTGTCAGTTGTTGATGTGTGCAGAGGGTCCCTGGTTCGCGCCCGGGTCGGGGCGAGGGGACGTACTAAAGTTATACTGTTACATTGATGCTGTTGACCCGGATCACTGGTTGCTGCGGAAAAGGAGGAGGTTGAAAGGGGGGTGAGTGTAACGGATGTGAAATGGCTAGCTAGTTAGCGGGTACGCGTAGTAGCATTTCAATCAGTTACGTCACTTGCTCTGAGACTTTAAGTAGGGTTTCCCCTTGCTCTGCAAGGGCCGTGGCCTTTGTGGAGCGATGGGTAATGACGCTTCGTGGGTGTCAGTTGTTGATGTGTGCAGAGGGTCCCTGGTTCGCGCCCGGGTCGGGGCGAGGGGACGTACTAAAGTTATACTGTTACATTGATGCTGTTGACCCGGATCACTGGTTGCTGCGGAAAAGGAGGAGGTTGAAAGGGGGGTGAGTGTAACGGATGTGAAATGGCTAGCTAGTTAGCGGGTACGCGTAGTAGCATTTCAATCAGTTACGTCACTTGCTCTGAGACTTTAAGTAGGGTTTCCCCTTGCTCTGCAAGGGCCGCAGGTAGGGTAACGTGGGTGGGTAACGATGCTTCGTGGGCAACCGTTGTTGATGTGTGCAGAGGTTCCCTGGTTCGCGCCCGTGTCGGGGCGAGGGGACGACGTAAAGTTATACTGTTACACTTGAAAGAAATGCATTACAATTATTCCGGGAATGATATTGCATTCATAATTGTAAGCAAGTGAACTGGCTGAGTTGGTTAAATAAGGCAACCAGTATGCAAATATTTCTATACATTGAGAGATTAATGGTAATTGTTCTCAGGTATATACACATGATTCATTACTTCACTAGATTTATGATTAACAACAACCTAGGTTACTTGGAACACCCTGACATCTACCTTCTTAATTTGACTTGCTGCCATTAGCGACATCAGCTGCAACAAGTATAATAGAAACTTGAGCACTGGTGATGGCCGCAGCAGGAAGGAAATATACCCCGGTCGTTTTAAAATACTATTTTGGTTTTCTAACTAAGTGTCAATGAACAATACACAGAACAATTTGAGTGTATATAAAACAAATCCTTACTGGTTCGTGGGCGGCGCTGAGAGGGGGAAGACCACCTCCTCTTCCTCGTATTCAGGTCCATCCTGCATGTCGCTTTCATCCACAGTTCCGAGTCCCCCGTAGCCTGGGGGCGGTGGGGGAGGTGGTGGCAGAGGTGGGAAGACACTTGACCCGTCGGGACCCACCGAGGTGGGTGACATCCGGATGCCGGGTCCCTCCGAGGTGGGGGAGTAACACACACTGCCAATGGTCCCTGAACTTGTTCCTAGAATAATTGCATGTCCGCCACTCCCTGTAGCGGACAAGGCAGGTCTGGCAATATCTCCTCCAGACACGGGGTAAATCATACTTATATCAGGGGGGGAGTCTGGGGAGGTGTTCAACGGGTGGCGGAGGTTTGTTGCAGCTCCCTGGCCCAAATCAGTGACCCGCACTCTGGTCGGGTTGGGATAAAACGGAAAATGGGCCGTCTCTGGGCCTCCGCCGCCCGCCACCCCTTTCCCTGCCGAGACAGAGCCCGTATCCTCGCTACTGACCTCCGCAGCCATCATTTTCGTTAAATACGTAGAGGGGAATAAGTCGAGAAGGGAACCTGCCCTTCCCCTCTAGTCTTGCAGCACCCCCTCACTGTTTGGGTTGGTAAAAACAACACCAAAAGTTTATTGGAAAACAACACGTTTACGGTAGCCAGCTAGCGGTTAGCTAATAACGCAAACTCGTTAGCTAAACTCTAGCCAAAGCTAGTTACCTACATTAGCTAGCTATGAAGACACGAGTTTTCATGAGTTTAAAGTTCTGCTAGAATTGCGGTTTTGAAAATAACGTTTAAATACCTGAAGGGAGAGGCAGATGACGTATTTTATTCCTTTTTTTCCCTAGTCCTGCCTGCTCCCTCGGCAGCCACCAGTCTACTTGTCGGTAAGTATTGTTTTATTGTCACTGCCTGTGTGTGAAATCCTGTATTGTGCTGTTGTTGTTTTGCTCCTACGGAGATCCCAAATGTCTTAGTATGCCACCACAAACGGCCCCCTCTGTCGCCTGAACCTCTGGTGGACTTCGTTTAACCGATGTAGCCCACCAACTGAGGTATTTACAGCTCTTGCGTAAATTCGCGTTTCTTTCTCGATTACGGGGCTGGAGGCTTGCTGCCGCCGCTATTCGCTCCCTCCCTCTCCCCACTCTGCTCGCTAACGCGCAGGCCCAGCCAAGAGAGTACCGAGTAAATTCACTGCGCGAGCTGCATCCATTATATCTGCTATCGGCGAGGAAGTGAAAAGCAGTGTCAACACCGGATTACACTACAATCACTCCATTAAAAGGACAGAATTGTCATACCATTCATATGATGAATGTGGCACGCCACATGTATGACACGCGTTACCTTTGAATAGTAATTCAGAACCACACATAGTACTGTCTGATACTGGACCCTTTCAATGGTGATTTTAACTGAGACCGCGTGCGCATGTTCACCATAGAAGGCAAAACAATTCCCGGGATTTTTTTGTCAATTTCCTGGGTTTTCATATTTAGATTAAGCATGATTCTTATAAAAGCATGCTTGATTTATAAATTGGTGAGCTGTTTAGACCCTGATTTTAATAGTTGCGTAGTCTCTGAGCTAGCCAAGTTGGCAAGTATTGACAAAATAATGTTAGTTACAGCAGCTAGCTATAATTTAAAAAAAAGATTAGCTAGCTAACGGATTCTCGTCACGTTGTGTAGCTAATGTTACATGTAATTTCTCTGTTCCACTCTAGTCTGTTCCCACTCAATGATGACTTCTCCAATCAACCGGATGTGTTCAACAATTCCTTTCAATGTTTGTCTGAAAATAATAAGTAAAACACTGACAGGTGAAATATATAATCAGATTAGCTAGCTACTTGTCATTAGGCTTTTAATTGTGAAATCAGCAGTTTCTACATACATCTTTGGACTTATAAGTTAATTATATGTACCCATTTGATTCTTGAAGAATATAACTTATACATGCCTTATGAGCTTAGTTCAACTGTCATACCCCACCAGAACCCCAAATATAAGATTGTTTTACTCCAATGTTTGTAAACAAAATAAATGAAAAACAAACACTGTATAGCCTCAAGCTATATCATGGATGGTCAGTCCTTTCTTCCATAGCTCTGTCTAAGAATTTGAGAGTGGAAACATTTATCCAGCCCTGTCCAATATATATATACAGTGCTCAAAAAAATAAAGGGAACACTAAAATAACACATCCTAGATCTGAATGAATGAAATATTCTTATTAAATACTTTTTTCTTTACATAGTTGAATGTGCTGACAACAAAATCACACAAATTATCAATGGAAATCAAATTTATCAACCCATGGAGGTCTGGATTTGGAGTCACACTCAAAATTAAAGTGGAAAACCACACTACAGGCTGATCCAACTTTGATGTAATGTCCTTAAAACAAGTCAAAATGAGGCTCAGTAGTGTGTGTGGCCTCCACGTGCCTGTATGACCTCCCTACAACGCCTGGGCATGCTCCTGATGAGGTGGCGGATGGTCTCCTGAGGCATCTCCTCCCAGACCTGGACTAAAGCATCCGCCAACTCCTGGACAGTCTGTGGTGCAACGTGGCGTTGGTGGAT
Source organism: Salvelinus fontinalis (assembly GCF_029448725.1). Taxonomy (NCBI): domain Eukaryota; kingdom Metazoa; phylum Chordata; class Actinopteri; order Salmoniformes; family Salmonidae; genus Salvelinus; species Salvelinus fontinalis. The sequence goes on from NC_074692.1 coordinate 17,046,255, forward strand.
GGAGCGAGACATGATGTCGCAGATGTGCTCAATTGGATTCAGGTCTGGGGAACGGGCGGGCCAGTCCATAGCATCAATGCCTTCCTCTTTCAGGAACTGCTGACACACTCCAGCCACATGAGGTCTAGTATTGTCTTGCATTAGGACAAACCCAGGGCCAACCGCACCAGCATATGGTCTCACAAGGGGTCTGAGGATCTCATCTCGGTACCTAATGGGCTACCTCTGGCGAGCACATGGAGGGCTGTGCGGCCCCCCCAAAGAAATGCCACCCCACACCATGACTGACCCACCACCAAACCGGTCATGCTGGAGGATGTTGCAGGCAGTAGAACGTTCTCCACGGCGTCTCCAGACTGTCACGTCTGTCACATGTGCTCAGTGTGAACCTGCTTTCATCTGTGAAGAGCACAGGGCGCCAGTGGCGAATTTGCCAATCTTGGTGTTCTCTGGCAAATGCCAAACTTCCTGCATGGTGTTGGGCTGTAAGCACAACCCCCACCTGTGGACGTCGGGTCCTCATACCACCCTCATGGAGTCTGTTTTTGACCGTTTGAGCAGACACATGCACATTTGTGGCCTGCTGGAGGTCATTTTGCAGGGCTCTGGCAGTGCTCCTCCTGCTCAAAGGCGGAGGTAGCGGTCCTGCTGCTGGGTTGTTGCCCTCCTACGGCCTCCTCCACGTCTCCTGATGTACTGGCCTGTCTCCTGGTAGCGCCTCCATGCTCTGTACACTACGCTGACAGACACAGCAAACCTTCTTGCCACAGCTCACATTGGTGTGCCATCCTGGATGAGCTGCACTACCTGAGCCACTTGTGTGGGTTGTAGACTCCGTCTCATGCTACCACTAGAGTGAGAGCACCGCCAGCATTCAAAAGTGACCAAAACATCAGCCAGGAAGCATAGGAACTGAGAAGTGGTCTGTGGTCACCACATGCAGAACCACTCCTTTATTGGGGGTATCTTGCTAATTGCCTATAATTTCCACCTTTTGTCTATTCCATTTGCACAACAGCATGTGAAATTTATTGTCAATCAGTGTTGCTTCCTAAGTGGACAGTTTGATTTCACAGAAGTGTGATTGACTTGGAGTTACATTGTGTTGTTTAAGTGTTCCATTTATTTTTTTGAACAGTGTATATATTTTTTTACCAAAACAGAGACATGGAAGAAACTTAATCGCAGCTTTAGTGGTTTTAATTTGCTTCATATTGTAACCTGCAGTAGGCTATCTATGTGAGTGAAGTACAATGAAAATACTGGTTCCAACTACCCTGACCAAGGGCTGTTGGTCTTGCTGGCAAAGGCTAATCCCCTGTCAGTTAGACCAAATGGCTTGAAGGCTCTTATTCAAAGACTAGATAACACTTACATATAGCCATGTTACAATTTAATATTTCATATATCTTTGTTGTTGTTGTTTGTTGTTGTTGTTAGCTAACATCAGGGGCATCCTTGTGTATTATCATGAACAGGGTATGAAAAGGAGGTCCTTAGCCCTGGTGACGAAGGCTGCTGCAGGTACAGGACTACCTGTGTCTTTAGTTAAGGTATGAAATGGAGGGAAGAGGTGGCGCAAGAGAGGAAGGGAGGTGGAATTAGAGACGTGACTAGGGTTGGTGGATTTTGAGGGGTTAGTGGCAAGAGGGGATTGGGTACACATTGATTTCGGGGAGAGTGGGTAAAGAAATAGGCTGTGTTCTGACACCCTGCATCCAGAAGTGTTCACACTTTCCTTTCACCCACTGCATCTAAAAGCATTGGATTGGTACGAGCATAATGGGGAGACATTCCACCATAGCACAAAATTACTGACTGACCCCTGGTCAAGTTCTTTTCTTTCCTAACCCCCTGTATTATTAGAATATTGTCAGAAAAAAAGAACAATCCACTACCTAAAACACTGCAGATTAGGCAGGATCAGGCAACAGTGTAAAATCATGTTTAATTACTGTACTGTAAACAGCATTTTATCAACACAGAAGTTATACAGTGTTATGCTTGAATGGTTTTAGATGACTTACATCTAACGACAATGCTTTCCTTTTGAAATTACAGAACTGGATTGGTAACTATGGGTGTTCACTTAATACCTCCTGCAACACCCGGTGTCGCAAAGCTGCTGGTTATAAGCGCGGTGTCTGCCTATAACTTGTTTTGCGCAGAGCTGCTGAAGGGGAAAGGTATGTATTCTCAGATGAATGTTTATTCCGACATAAAACATCTAGTCCTACATTCTGATGTGAAATGTTGAGAATTACTCTATCACTTTCACTTCTCCATTCCATAATGCATCTTTCCACAGTAGTCCTATTTTAGTCAGAAAAATATGATATATTCCTCATTTCAAATAAGACTGTTTCCTGCTGGATGTTTTTAAAGGGGGTTTTAAGTAAGAGTTTTATTTAAACAATGCTATTAATTCATTTTAATTTGGCGGACGCCTTTCGGGACACTCAAAGACATCTTACATTAAAAGTAGGCCTACATAAAATGAAATGCGGTACGTAAAGTCATAAAATGAAGTGCGTCAATCAACAGTGCAATTTAAAATAGAAACAATCTAAAATCAAAGGACCAGACAAAATAGGACAGATAAAAAGAGGAGGGAGGGGTTGGGAAGAGGATACAAACCCAGTTTAGGGTAAGGGTTTGGTTTAAGGTGGTAGAGTTTGGAATAGGAGCTAAAGGCCCGGGCACACATGGTGGAATGGGGGGAGACAAGGAGACCAGCAGAGGAGGAGCGGATGGAGCGGGAGGGGGCATAGACTGGGAGAAGATCAGAGAGGTAGGTTGTGGAGGGCTTTGTAGGTGAGGAGGAGGATTTTAAAGTTAATACAGGATACCACAGGGAGCCAGGATTGGTTTGACGTGTTCAGTTGATCTGGTGCTGGTGTGAATTCTGTCAGCAGTTCAGAACCAGTTGGAGTCTATTGATGAGTTTGGTGGGGATCTGGTGAGGAGAGTGTTACAGTAGTCTAGTCGGGAAGTAACAAAGGCATGGATGAGGGTTTCGATGCTGTAGTGGCGGAGGTGGAGGAATGCTGTCCGGGTGCTGGTTTTTATGTGGGAAGAAGGAACTATCCAGGGAGGGACCGAGGCTTTTGACTTGTGTTTTAGAGATGGACCAGGAAACCATCTTTGGTGATGCTTTGAAAGAGTGGATTTGGCGCTGATGAGCATGACCTCTGTCTTGTTGCTGTTGAGTTTGAAAAGGTTCATGCTCATCCAGCTCTGGATGTTGTGAAGGCAGGGGAGTGGTGGGTTTGGTGGAGAGGTAGAGCTGCGTGTCATCAGCATAGCAGTGGAAGTGAACTTTGTGATGTTGCATGATCTTGCCCAGGGGTAGGAGGAATATGGATTCTTCTGACAATAAGCGTTCATGGTTGAGGAAGATTTTTGCACATTAATGAGTGATTTACAGGAATGAGGTCCATGGTTTGAATCACAAGTGAAATGTATTCAGAAATCTATTACTTAAAACTATGTGGCTCACTACAAATCACTTGTCAATCCATAATAATTCAGCAGTTGTGAGATGGGATGCCTACAGTAAGTGGTAATGACAGTGTATCTATTCACGCTACATCAAGCTGCCCTCAAACCTATATAACTAGTACACAATAATTTATGCAGTATCAACATTGTTCTGAAACAGGTTGGCTGGAGTTGTGCTGTTATCTAACAACCAATACTGCTTGACTGTAATTACATAGCAGTAAGTACAAAGTGATGCCATGTTTCTTAATTCGTTTCCAAGTGCTGGAGGTCATACTACCAGCCTGCCATTACTGGAAATTTGGTCTAAGTCACATTCACCTTTCTTGTCCTCTGAAGGCACTCCAACATTTACAATTAATGGGAATCTTCTAGCCACTGGGAAACACTGGAAATGTATAGGGAAAACCCCACCCACCAATAACGAGACGCAAGTAGGCGCAATCACAATTAGGTGACGCATGTCACACCAATGAAACATTCGACTTGGGTATTCCGTGATGTTCAATTAGAGAACAATTTAAAAGTGAATTGTTTCATTACACTGGTGCTCTTCATTACATAAAGCAATTTGTTTTCCAACATATTTAGAAAGAGGTTAAGCTACATATGCCTAAGTTGCATGACTACGTCGCTTACAAGTGTCTGCTTAATGGCGTATATTATGTGGGGACTATAATAGCTTTATAATATTGTTACATCATGGGTCACGTGTGTTATTGTGTGTTTATAACCTACTGTATCTGGCCTGTTAATCAGTTGAATATCTGATTAAATAGTGAAAGAACATGGTGTTCTCGCCTTAGCTCTGTCACGGTAGAACTGTGTCCCGTGGCACTGGCGCAAAAGCGCCCATTGTCTTGTACCACCGCATCGGTACAATAAACCGGAGATTTGTGACAGTTTTTGTGTGCTATTTTGAGGGGCTGCACTGCTAAATGCAACGTCTCCTATGGTGCGGAGCCTGGTGCAAGGAATTATGAGGAGGCCATTGTTAGAGGAGTGCAGTGAGCAGGTCGGAATGTAGGGGTGCAGAAGGTCAGTAACGTATGAGAGCGCCAGTCCATTGGGTGCTTTGTAGGTGAGCATTAGCAGTTTGAAGGTGATCCTGTATTGGTCAAGTAAGCCAATAGCTCACAACACTTTCACCACGACAATATCCTCTGTTATAGTTGACATCAGTATACAATATTGTCATCTCAGGTGACCCGACAACCCTCAGTGGCAGGTGGGGGAGTTTAGGTGAGATGGAGAGGAGGAAATTCCAGAAGATGGCTGAGGAGCTCAGGGAGTCAAGGGATAAAGGACAGATGACTGAAGACGTTAGGGCAAGAAGAGTTGATGACCACGGTGCACAACTGAGCAAGAGGACAAGTACATTGGAGTGTCTAGTTTGAGAAACAGACGCCTCACAAGTCCTCAACTGGCCTTCTAGGCAGAGTTGCAAAGAAAAAGCCATATCTCAGACTGGCCAATAAAAATACATGGTTAAGATGGGCAAAAGAACACAGACACTGGACATAGGAACTCTGCCTAGAAGACCAGCATCCCGGAGTTGCCTCTTCACTGTTGACGTTGAGACTGGTGTTTTGTGGGTACTATTTAATGACGCTGCCAGTTGAGAACTTGTGAGGCATCTGTTTCTCAAACTAGACACTAATGTACTTGTCCTCTTGCTCAGTTGTGCACCGGGGCCTTAGCACTCCTCATTCTATTCTGGTTAGAGACAGTTTGCGCTGTTCCGTGAAGGGAGTAGTCTTCAGTTTCTTGGCAATTTCTCACATGGAATAGCTTTCATTTCTCAGAACAACAATAGACTGACGAGTTTCAGAAGAAAGGTCTTTGTTTCTGGCCATTTTGAGCCTGTAATCGAACCCACAGAAGCTCCAGATACTCAACTAGTCTAAAGAAAGACAGTTTTATTGCTTCTTTAATCAGAACAACAGTTTTCAGCTGTGCTAACATAATTGCAAAATGATTTTCTAATGATCAATTAGCCTTTTAAAATGATCAACTTGCATTTGCTAACACAACATGCCATTGGAACAGAGTAGTGATGGTTTCTGATAATGGGCCTCTGTGTGTAGATACTCCATTAAAAATCAGTCGTTTCCAGCTACAATAGTAATTTCAACATTAACAACGTATTTCTGATCAATTTAATCTACAAAAAATGTGCTTTTCTTTCAAAAACAAGGACATTTCCAAGTGACCCCAAACTTTTGAATGGTAGTGTATGTTATCCACGCCAAGCTCTCTGTGTCTTCCCTGTTAGATGAATGTGGTGAAAAAGGTTGGTTCCCCTATTGCTCTTTTGAGGATAGGACCATCGTAATTCGATGTCTGGGGCATGAGTTAACCATCAAGCGAACGTCATCTTTTGGATAGAAACCGCTGGAAGACATACTGGCGAAGGCAGGGGACCTCAAATTTGAAATTATTTTTGTCTCATTCTATCTTGTTTTTGTTCAATTTTCCAATGAAATTTATACTTGACATAACTGAATAGATATTGTAGGACGGCCCCCGAAATTACTCTTAACAACTGTATGCAAATGGTTTATTGTGTGAAAAGTAAGGGAAGCGCTGCACCATAATATATTTTTGTAGATCAAGTTGCTCTTTTGGTAAAGGGGTTAATGTTTCTCCCTCTCTGATCATGTGTAGAATAATGCCTTATTAATGGCAGTTCATGTTCTGTAGCTTATGGTTTTTCCTTGATATTAATCTTTCAGATCTTTCTTGATAGTCTATTAGTGTAACTTAACAATAGTCCTTTTGCACATTGCTCCAGTCACCCCCAGACGCGGCGAGGGTCGGCCGGGCCCCAGTGCAGCTCCAGTCCCCCCAAGAAGTGGCATGGGCCACAGTGGACCTCCAGTCCCCCCAAGAAACGGCGAGGTCCAGCCTGGCCCCAGTAGAACTCCACTCCCATCCAGACATGGCGAGGGCCAGTCGGGCTCCAGTGCCCCTCAGACGTGGTGAGGAACAGACTGGCCTCAGCGGACCTCCGGGGCCCCCCAGACCCCCCAGCCGGTGGGTCTACATTCTTCCATTTTCAAAAGTCTGTCCAAAATATGCTTCTGCAACCACATTCATTGCAACTAGCGAAGACCCTGAAGCAACAACAAAAATAGGGTTGTTAACACCAAAATGTTCAGTTGAGACCAATCATATTTCAGCTACATTACTGTAGGGGAGGTGTTGTGGGGGCTGAACTACAAAGTAGTAGCCTCTACCTGTTTGTGAATGCAGGGGAAAGGCTATGGGTCATATTACTGCTATGATGTATAATTAGCAATTTTACATTCTTTGTTTCAGACCTTTGTGTTTTTTTCTGGGTATCCTGCCTTGGAGACTTTTCTGGTGGGTCCACTTCTCTTCACTCCACTGAAAACCAAAATTCTATATATTTCCTCATCATCCTTGCTGGTTCAGCTAGTAGTCCACTACACCTGTCACTCGTATAAAAAACCCTGAACCCATTACAGATGTTTGTATTCAAGAACAAACCTTGACTGAAGTTGCCCACAGCGTCCGAATCGCGAAGTCGAGCGCAATTTGCACTTGGAAGTCCATTCGCGTGTAAAGAATTTGCTAATGTCGAGCTGATCACATTCCTAGCTGTATTTTGTCTAACCTAGGAATTGACATGTTCCTTTCTAGCTATTTTGTCCTTTACGACATCTTTCAGAAGTTTATATTTCTTTATTGGCCCTTCTTTTACCAAGCAAGTTGACTGAGAACCCAAACTGTATTACAGCAACAAACTTGGGACAATTTGCATGCATGGGAAGGTGAGGGGTAGAATGGGCCAAAATGAAGTGTACAAAAATCAAGATGTTTTTTGTGGGGTAGGGTCTACCTGTCCCCCCCCCCCCCGGGCCCCCATGTCCCGCAGGTGCTGGGTCAGTGGGACCCATAACTGACACTCTTGGCCATGCTGGTGTCGGATGTGAGTGGTAAAAATGTGGTTGTTTGCTTTGTTTCATAATGGTGCGGATTGAGTCACAAAAATATGTTGAAATTAAGTGTCCAGTATATTGAAATTAAATGCTTCCATCTCATGAGCATAAGTTGTGAGACAGAAAGAGGAATGAAAGTAAAATAAATAGTTTTGTTTATCTGTATGATAGTATTTAACTGCATGGCTGTACATTTTAGTCAATTTCATAACTCTACATTAAATATGCAGTTGATTTTAATGAGTCCTAATACATATGTTTGTGTTACAGATTGTTTCACTTATAATTCACAGTATCACAATTCCAGTGGATCAGAAGTTTACATACACTAAGTTGACTGTGCCTTTAAACAGCTTGGAAAATTCCGGAAATTATGTCATGGCTTTAGAAGCTTCTGATAGGCTAATTGACATCATTTGAGTCAATCAGAGGTGTACCTGTGGATGTATTTCAAGGCCTACCTTCAAACTCAGTGCCTCTTTGCATGACATCAGGGGAAAATCAAAAGAAATCTGCCAAGACCTCAGAAAAAAAAAATTGTAGACCTCCACAAGTCTGGTTCATCCTTGGGAGCAATTTCCAAACCCCTGAAGGTACCACGTTCATCTGTACAAACAATAGTACGCAAGTATAAACACCATGGTACCACGCAGCCGTCATACCGCTCAGGAAGGAGACGTGTTCTGTCTCCTAGAGATGAACGTACTTTGGTGAGAAAAGGGCAAATCAATCCCAGAACAACAGCAAAGGACATTGTGAAGATGCTGGAAGGAACGGGTACAAAAGTATATCCACAGTAAAACGAGTCCTATGTCGACATAACCGTAAAGGCCGCTCAGCGAGGAAGAAGCCACTGCTCCAAAACCTCCATAAAAGGTTTGACACTGCACATGGGGACAAAGATTGTACTTTTTGGAGAAATGTCCTCTGGTCTGAGGAAACAAAAATAGAACCGTTTGGCCATAATGACGATTGTTATGTTTTGCGGAAAAGGGGAGAGGCTTGGAAGCCGAAGAACACCATCCCAACCGTGAAGCACGGGGGTGGCAGCATCGTGTTGTGGGTGTGCTTTGCTGCAGGAGGGACTGGTGCACGTCACAAGATAGATGGCATCATGAGACAGGAAAATTATGTGGATATATTGAAGCCACATCTCAAGACATCAGTCAGGAAGTTAAAGCTTGGTCGCAAATGGTTCTTCCAAATGAATAACGACATTTCCATATACATTTAAGTCATTTAGCAGACGCTCTTATCCAGAGCGACTTACAAGTACATACATTCATACTTTTTTGTATTGGCCCCCCGTGGGAATCGAACCCACAACCCTGGCGTTGCAAGCGCCATGCTCTACCAACTGAGCCACATGGGACCCCATGCATACTTCCAAAGTTGTGGCAAAATGGCTTAAGGACAACAAAGTCAAGGTATTGGAGTGGCCATCACAAAGTCCTGACCTCAATCCTATAGAAAATTTGTGGGCAGAACTGAAAAAGTGTGCGTGCAAGGAGGCCTACAAACCTGACTCAGTTACACCAGCTCTGTCAGGAGCAATGGGCCAAAATTCCCCAAACTTATTGTGGGAAGCTTTTGGAAGGCTACCCGAAACATTTGACCCAAGTTAAACAATATAAAGGCAATGCTACCGAATACTAATTGAATGAATGTAAACTTCTGACCCACTAGGAATGTGATGAAAGAAATAAAAGCTGAAATAAATGATTCTCTCTACTATTATTCTGACATGTCACATTCTTAAAATAAAGTGGTGATCCTAACTGTAAGTATTCATATTTCTCATTCCAACTGAGCCATACATTTAAAACTGTCTGCTCTGTCATCCATGATTCGGATATAATTACATTTATTGTAAATGTTTCTTATCTTATACATTCTGGAAGCCGTAGGCATAGCAGATATGCATGCTACCTTTTCTCCGGTCACTGTCGTTATTGTCATGAATTAAAGGGCTGTGAAAGCAATGAGAATGTCACAATATACACTGCTCAAAAAAATAAAGGGAACACTTAAACAACACAATGTAACTCCAAGTCAATCACACTTCTGTGAAATCAAACTGTCCACTTAGGAAGCAACACTGATTGACAATAAATTTCACATGCTGTTGTGCAAATGGAATAGACAAAAGGTGGAAATTATAGGCAATTAGCAAGACACCCCCAAAAAAGGAGTGATTCTGCAGGTGGTGACCACAGACCACTTCTCAGTTCCTATGCTTCCTGGCTGATGTTTTGGTCACTTTTGAATGCTGGCGGTGCTCTCACTCTAGTGGTAGCATGAGACGGAGTCTACAACCCACACAAGGGGCTCAGGTAGTGCAGTTCATCCAGGATGGCACATCAATGCGAGCTGTGGCAAAAAGGTTTGCTGTGTCTGTCAGCGTAGTGTCCAGAGCATGGAGGCGCTACCAGGAAACAGGCCAGTACATCAGGAGACGTGGAGGAGGCCGTAGGAGGGCAACAACCCAGCAGCAGGACCGCTACCTCCGCCTTTGTGCAAGAAGGTGCACTGCCAGAGTCCTACAAAATGACCTCCAGCAGGCCACAAATGTGCACGTGTCAGCATATGGTCTCACAAGGGGTCTGAGGATCTCATCTCGGTACCTATTGGCAGTCAGGCTACCTCTGACGAGCACATGGAGGGCTGTGCGGCCCCACAAAGAAATGCCACCCCACACCATGACTGACCCATCGCCAAACAGGTCATGCTGGAGGATGTTGCAGGCAGCAGAACGTTCTCCACGGCGTCTCCAGACTCTTTCACGTCTGTCACATGTGCTCATGTGCTCAGTGTGAACCTGCTTTCATCTGTGAAGAGCACAGGGCGCCAGTGGCAAATTTGCCAATTTTGGTGTTCTCTGGCAAATGCCAAACGTCCTGCACAGTGTTGGGCTGTAAGCACAACCCCCACCTGTGGACGTCGGGCCCTCATACCACCCTCATGGAGTCTGTTTCTGACCGTTTGAGCAGACACATGCACATTTGTGGCCTGCTGGAGGTCATTTTGCAGGGCTCTGGCAGTGCACCTCCTTGCACAAAGGCGGAGGTAGCGGTTCTGCTGCTGGGTTGTTGCCCTCCTACGGTCTCCTCCACGTCTCCTGATGTGCTGGCCTGTCTCCTGGTAGCGCCTCCATGCTCTGGACACTATGCTGACAGACACAGCAAACCTTTTTGCCACAGCTCGCATTGATGTGCCATCCTGGATGAGCTGCACTACCTGAGCCACTTGTGTGGGTTGTAGACTCCGTCTCATGCTACCACTAGAGTGAAAGCACCGCCAGCATTCAAAAGTGACCAAAACATCAGCCAGGAAGCATAGGAACTGAGAAGTGGTCTGTGGTCACCACCTGCAGAACCACTCCTTTATTGGGGGTGTCTTGCTAATTGCCTATAATTTCCACCTTTTGTCTGTTCCATTTGCACAACAGCATGTGAAATTTATTGTCAATCAGTGTTGCTTCCTAAGTGGTAAGTTTGATTTCACAGAAGTGTGATTGACTTGGAGTTACATTGTGTTGTTTAAGTGTTCCCTTTATTTTTTTGAGCAGTGTATGTTTTAGTCAAACATATGTTTGGGCTTCTTGCAGTCAATATGCAGTCTACAAACTATTTGTAATTATAAACTGGGTGTTTCGAGCCCTGAATGTTGATTGGCTGACAGCCTTGGTATATCAGTCCGTATACCACGGGTATGACAAAACATGTATTTTTACTGCTCTAATTACATTGGTTACCAATTTATAACAGCAATAAGGCACCTTGGGGGATTGTGGTATATGGCCAATATACCACGGCTAAGGGCTGTATCCAGGCATTTTGCGTTGCGTTGTGCATAAGAACAGCCCTTAGCCATGGTATATTGGTCATATACCACACCCCTCAGGCCTTATTGCTTAATTATGTTCCGGGCCCCCTGACCATACACTCAAGAAAAAAATTGTCCAGCGGCTGAATCTAGTTGCTGATCCCTGATTTAGGATGTTAATTTATGGGCTGTAGATGATGATCTACAATATCTCACGTCTCACCAGATAAAGCACAGGGAGTGGTGGAGTGTGCTTCAGGGTTCCAATGCATCCTTGTAGATAAGTAAGAAGGAGCCTTGCAGGAGCCTTGGCTTGTGCGAGCCAGAACGGCTCATAGGAAAAAATGCCTCTCACAAAGTAGTTTCCGGCCCTAGACTGGAAACATCATTCACAAGTGTGTGTGAATTATTTTGCTGTATAAAGACATTTCTGCCCATTGCAACACTACAATAACACCTTTCTAAAATGTGACTTTCCAGATCCAACACTAGTAACGCCTATCCAACCGTTTCACTCCTGTTGAGTGGAATGTTCAAATAAAATGTATTTAAATAGCCCTTCTTACATCAGCTGATATCTCAAAGTGCTGTACAGAAACCCAGCCTAAAACCCCAAACAACAAGTAATGCAGGTGTAGAAGCACGGTGGCTAGGAAAAACTCCATAGAAAGGCCAAAACCTAGGAAGAAACCTAGAGAGGAACCAGGCTATATTACCCAAGCAGTGCATTGTAGGTACACAACACCACCATTTCGAATGGTTGGACATACAGTAGGTACTCTTTCCATTTGTCCTATTGAAGTACACAGAAAACTATAGTATTTAGCCTAAAGCAGGATATGATTTTACAGTAGGCTATAGTGGTAGGCTAAAGGCTATAGTCACATGGCACTATGTTGATATGCTAGAGAAACACATTGGTCTGAACAACTTATAGTCTCTTAGTGAATGTCTCTTGAGAAAACTGAGAAAAAATGATCAAAATGTATGAGAATATTGCATTTTTGAAATGCAAATACTATTGAATCTGTAGGCAAATTGAAATAGTGATCCTAACATCAGTGGACCTGCGTGAGGGGTGTGTCAGATTAATTAGGGAGTTTTGGAGGGGCTGAATGTTGCACCATTTACGCCTAGGCGACGGGTCTACTTTCTCCTGGTGAATTTGTATGACAGACAGACGAGAAGTCAGAGAAATATACAGTAAGTAAGCAACGTCAAAAAAGGACGATAAAGAAAAATGATCGGCCTAACATCCAACACATGCAGCTGCACAACAGTATGAACCACTGGTAGTCCACTTTCCATTATATTAGCCTACTTGTAGAAATTGTAGTCTACCTAAGGCCAATATGTTTAATCGATTGTAAGAGAGAACAACAGTCGATGTTATATGGCCGACTTTCCTTCAAATCGCTTACTCGATAGCCTATCGGCCTATGCGATATTAAGCACGTCTTTATAGTGGAGTTTATTATAGGCTTAAGGATGCGACAGGTGCATCTATCTGCTTAGGCTCTATAGGCTACTACTTGACATTGACCTACGTCTTTATATGTCAACATAGCCTATATTAAAACCATGCAAATAAGTGTATGTTCTAACGTGTATGGTGGTAGGCTGCTTGCATCATGTGGTGCTGCAGCATATAGGCAATATATGTGGATGGATAAGATGTGTCCATCTGCTGGAGCCTTACTTGTCCTTGGCAAACTTCATCAAAAGTTAAAACGCGTCATGGCACTGCCATCTGCATGATAATGAATTCAGTGCATCATTGTCAAGCAATATCCTAAATAGACACAGGGCCGCTGTTGTTATTTTACTGCTACTCTTGAATTATTTCTTACTTTTATTTCTTACTTTTCTTTGGTAGTTTCCTTCAAACTGCAATTTTGGTTAAGGGCTTGAAAGTAAACATTTCACAGTAAGGTCTACAGCTGTTGTATTCGGCGCATGTGACAAATACGATTTGATAATGTCCCGGCATAGACTATAGGGGGTTTAATGGCCACACATTATATATTTATTTGTATTTTTTGAGGCTCTAATGTCGATATAATTTCAGTTTTATATATACATTTACATACTTGTTTGACCTATTATTCAGCTTTTGACGTCCTAAAACCCATGTGTTTATCATGCCAGATCTGGTCATGTTTGCAAAGACAGACTTTCTTGTCTTTTTTGTAGCTTAGACTTGGGGTTTGGCACAAATACGTATTTGGGATGTTTCAGATTTTCTTGTCTCCTACCCCAAAACCCTGGTGCACATGGGGGGCTCAGTGGTGCCCCCTAAAGGTCAATTTTAACGCTTTAATGATTTGTAAATCATGAATAGATTGACATATCATAACGTAAGCTGAACATGAAGGTTCACCAAGGGACACCTATTAAATCATGTCAGCCTCACATTTCAAGCTTGAATCTTAGTAACCGAAAAACACATTTAAAAAAGTGCACAACTTAAAATATTGAAATGGCATGTGCTGATGTAATACAGCTTTATTTAGGTATTAATTAAGGTACATGTCATGTTACACGTCAATTGGAATGATATTGGTGAAGATATTGATAAAGGAGAGCAAGGGTTAGGGTTAGGAAGAAAACGACAAAATATGGCACCATATTTGTAGTTCACAACTCTTCTGGTTTCTGTAACGATGTCAGTTGTTAGCCTATTTGTTACATACATTATTTAAAACAATCCGACGTTATATACGAAAACGTAGTTGTGATTCAAATGAAAGAACGATAGAGCAACAAGAATCGATTAATCAGAAAATTCTGAAAGAATCACAGCTGAGACATAGGCTATAGAAATGTAAAGGTCATTTCAGATTGAAATTGCAGCGTTCACCATGAATGCAGTCTCCGCGAAAGCGGGAACATTTCATTTAAATTTCAACAACTTGTAGACCTATGTATGCTGTATATGAATATGTGTAGCCTGGCCTATATAATGAGTATAGTTAAGCCTAGCCCAAGAAGTGATTCAGGTGTTCAGATAGTGAAAACTGATGCGTTTTAAGCTCTCGCTTAAAGCCTGTTGGCTTGGCATGTGGACATAAACTCTCTGATCAATCAAATATATGCTTATTCTTATCATTAAAAGTCTCTAGTGGTACAATCAAGCTGTTTCCCAAGTTTACTGAGGAGTATATTCAACCCTATCTAAAAGCCTAATGACCTATTTATAAAAAGTTCTCTACTCCTCAATGTACCGCTTCTCTTCATACACCCGCTTTCTGATGGAATTGAGCACAAAGAGCCTTTGCTTGAGGTGAAACTCCCCATCATCCTCTGCTCCTCCTGCTCTCCATTAACAAACAGTGCTGTCCACCTGCACTGCATGCTCATACACCAGGGCCTGTGGGAGCTCTGAGGACGAACCTTGTCTCCTCAGGTTGTAGTCCTTCACAATTTTCTTACTATCGCCCGTGGCAAAATATGTTGAAGGTAATTCAATCTGAACGATAAAACATTTGAAGGTGACAAAAGCTGCTATACAATTCCTCTGTTACCATCCAACAATAGATCATAAGCAACAGAAACCAAGTTCAAGAACAGACAAAAATAAAAAATTATAATTGTGTTTGCCCACCAAGAAATATCATAGAAGTCATATTGTTGAAAAAAAAATGAAAAACAAAATATATATATATACAGTATATAACCAGCATATTTTCTTATCATGCCACAGAGGAATCTCCGTTCTAGCACCAGACTGAAGGCTCCCTCCAGATTGATCCTCAATCTGTTACTCTGCTGTCACGCCCTGATCTGTTTCACCTGTCCTTGTGATTGTCTCCACCCCCTCCAGGTGTTGCTTGTTTTCCACAGTATATTTATCCCTGTGTTTCCTGTCTCTCTGTGCCAGTTTGTCTTGTATGTTTCCAAGTCAACCAGCGGTTTTCCCGTTTGCCTGTTTTTTTGCATTCTCCTTTTTAGAGTCCTCCCGGTTTTGACCCTTGCTTGTTTCTGGACTTTGTGCCCACCTGCCTGACCAATCTGCTTGCCTTGACCACGTGCCTATCTGCCACTCTGTACCTCCTGGACTCTGATCTGATTTTGACCTTTTTTGCCTGTCCACGACCATTCTCTTGCCTATCTCTTTGGATTAATAAACATTGTAAGACTCCAACCATCTGCCTCCTGTGTCTGCATTTGGGTCACACTTTGTGCCCTGATACTCTGCAGTCCGTGGAAGCGACTGCTGGTGAGGGTCCATCGATGGAGGATGCTGTTCTTCCTCTCCATGATCTTTAGTTTTCTGTAATCAGAAAGGTTCTAAATACTTTGGTTCTAAATACTTTGAGCAGGGAGATCAATTATATTCATTGGTCTAACAATTGCACTGTTAACTGAGGAATTACCTTTCGATCTGCACAAGCTGACAAACAGCTGTTCCATCTCCACTTTCATGCTTACACTGAAAAAAAACATTTGATTAGAGAGGGCATACAATAATGCATGCTTAAAAATAACTTGGTTTAGTCATTTGAAATTAATTACATACATTGCAATTACATACATTGTATTTTGCTGTAGCATTGCAACATATCGCTCCTCCCAGCACAGAGCAGGTTTTTGCCTCAAGGTTGACACTGACATTCCTGCCCCAATTCCTAATGGTGTCCAGTGTTGTTCCTAAAACATAACTGTGACAACATTTCTAATCAATAATGAAATGATATGCTTAGATTGTCAATATAATGGTTTACCATTCTGCCTCTTTTGCAACTTCTGTTGCTCGGGGAAGCCTTCGCGGCAGATAGAGTCCACTAAAACATAGGAAATGTTAGGAGCATCGCTAGAGTCAACCAGCATCAAGTAAATTAATAACAATTTCAGGTGTACTAACGTTTCCTCTGGCGTATCTTTTTCCCATGGTGGAGAAGTGCATCAGTCAGGAGGTCAATACGATGGGACGGCGTCATTTCTTTGGTGACCTTCCCAAAGCGCCTCAGATCAGACCACAGCCTCTCCATCTGCTCCCCATCTGCCAGGCCAGCACCTTCAACATATCTAGTGTTGAATTTCATCTAGAAATATACTTTTTTTGTTGCATGCAATGTCATACATTAAGATGAGATTGATGTTCTTGCCTCTCATCCACTCCTTCATCACTCGCAGCAGGTAGACTGCATTTGACAAACTACAGAAGAGATATATCCTATTTGCATACGAAATAAATCAAACACTGAAAAAAAATACAAAAAAAATTAAATAAAAAAACTCATTACTGCATCCCACCTTTCACCCTTTTTCATGTTCAAGAAGTAAAGCGGGTGCTCATGCTCGCAGGAAACCCCCCAATACACCTGTCTCGTCCAATTCTGTTGTTTTGGGTTTGGACCTGATGGCGTTGTCTGCTTGAAATCCATGGCAACCCTAAACATTATTATTTTTTTTTAATATCAAGTATAGTACAGGTATAACTGTCACGACTTCTGCCGAAGTCGTTGCCTCTCCTTGTCCGGGCGGTGTTCGGCGGTCGACTTCACCGGTCTTCTAGCCATCATCGATCCATTTTTCATTTTCCATTGGTTTTGTCTTGTCTTCCCACACACCTGTTGTCAATCCCATTCATTACCTGTTGTGTATTTAACCCTCTGTTTCCCTTCATGTGTTTGTCAGAGATTGTTCGTTGTCAAGTGTTGTGTTGATTGTGTATAGGTGTGCGTCGGGTCTTTGTACCCAGATTTGTTTTATGTTTTTTCCCGTGAGTGTTATGGAGCAGATTACTGGGACTTTAATTAAAGTACTCCATTCTACACTCTATTTGACTCTCCTGCGCCTGACTTCCTCTGCCACTTATACACGCCATTGTGACAGAATCTCTGACCATAAAAAATGAAGTCACCAGGAGGAGGCACTTCGCTAATGGAGGTTGAGGAACGCGTCCTGGAACACGCGGCAGAGATTGAAAGTCTGTGCGCTGCCATGGATCGCATTGTCCAGAGTATGGACCGCTGGGAGAGACAGGGAGCTTTTCCAGTACCTCCACCAGCACCTGGAATTCCTTTGAACGTTTTTTATCCTCCGGAACAGAACAGGATCCAGTTATCCCTACCCACGGAATACAATGGAGATACTGCCAGCTGCCAGGGTTTTCTCCTAAAACTGAACTTGTATCTGGCCACGGTCTCTCCAGTACCATCAGACCGTGAGAAAAGCTTCGCCCTCGTCTCATGCCTTACCGGGAAAGCCCTGGAGTGGGCCAACGCTGTGTGTGGAGAGGATAAGGCGTTGGACCATTTTGAGGAGCTCATCTGCCATTTCCGGAAGGTATTCGACCACCCATCCGAGGGCAGAGCAGCAGGTGAGCTCCTCTATCATCTGAGGCAGGGGACGAGGAGTGCTCAGGAGTTCGCTTTTGAGTTTAGGACTTTGGCTGCCGGCGCTGGATGGAGCGACAGGGCCCTGATCGACCACTACCGTTGTAGTCTACGCGAGGACGTCCGTCGGGAGCTGGCCTGTAGAGACACCACCCTCAACTTCGACCAACTGGTGGATATGTCCATCAGGCTGGACAACATGCTGGCTACTCGGGGACGTCTAGATCGGGGTCTGGTTGTTCCATCCTCCCGCACTCTCTCTCCCAAACCTATGGAATTGGGAGGGATGGTGCGCAGGGAGACCGGAGGGGGTACCCGCTCGAGCACCATCTACGATCGCAGAGATCACACTGCTGATCGGTGCCGGATTGGTTCCTCTGGGAATAGAGAAGGCAGGCAGGGCACTCTGGCATCACCCCAGGTGAGTAGGCACCATACTCATCCACAGCCCTCTGCTGCACTTATGTTTGTCTCTGTCACCTTTCCGGATTTTTCCCTGCATTCCCAGTATAAGGCGCTAGTAGATTCAGGCGCGGCTGGGAATTTCATTAATAAAAATTTTGCTCATAGTTTAGGGATTCCTGTTGTTTCTGTGGATATGCCTTTCCCTATTCATGCCTTAGATAGTCGACCAATAGGGTCAGGGTTTATCAGGGAGGTCACCGCACCTTTGTCTATGATAACGCAGGAGGGTCACAAGGAGAAGATTAGTCTTTTCCTTATTGATTCCCCTGCGTATTCTGTGGTGTTAGGCCTACCCTGGTTAACTACTCATAACCCCACTGTTTCTTGGCCACAGAGGGCTCTCACGGGGTGGTCGCGAGAGTGCTCAGGTAGGTGTGTAGGGGTTTCCGTTGGTGCTACTACGGTGGAAAGTCCAGACCAGGTTTCCACCGTGCGCATTCCCCCAGAATATGCCGATTTGGCACTCGCCTTCTGTAAAAAGAAGGCGACTCAATTACCACCCCATCGACAGGGGGATTGTGCGATAGATCTCCTGGTAGACGCTGCATATCCCAGGAGTCATGTGTATCCTCTGTCGCAAGCGGAGACAGTGGCTATGGATAATTATATCTCTGAATCCCTGCGTCAGGGGTTCATTCAGCCATCCATTTCACCCGCCTCTTCGAGTTTCTTTTTTGTGAAGAAGAAGGATGGCGGTTTACGCCCGTGCATTGATTATCGAGACCTTAATAAAATCACGGTAAAATATAGTTACCCGCTACCTTTGATCAATACAGTAATGGAGTCAATGCGCGGGGCCCGCTTCTTCACAAAATTGGATCTCAGGAGTGCGTACAATCTGGTGCGTATTAGGAGGGGTGATGAGTGGAAGACGGCATTTAGCACCACCTCAGGTCATTATGAGTACCTGGTCATGCCATATGGGTTGATGAATGCTCCATCAGTCTTCCAATCGTTTGTAGATGAGATTTTCAGGGACCTGAACGGGCAGGGTGTAGTGGTGTATATCGATGATATTTTGATATACTCTGCTACACGCGCTGAGCATGTGTCCTTGGTGCGCAGGGTGCTTGGTCGCCTGTTGGAGCATGATTTATATGTCAAGGCTGAGAAATGCTTGTTCTTCCAACAATCCATCTCCTTCCTAGGGCATCAGATTTCCACTTCAGGAGTGGAAATGGAGAGCGACCGCATTACAGCCGTGCGTAATTGGCCGACTCCAACCACGGTAAAGGAGGTGCAGCGTTTTTTAGGGTTTGCCAATTACTACCGGAGATTTATCCGGGGTTTTGGTCAGGTTGCAGCTCCCATTACCTCATTGCTAAAGGGGGGACCGGTGCGCTTGTAGTGGTCGGCCGAGGCGAAGAGGGCTTTTGGTAAACTGAAGGCTCTGTTTACCTCGGCGCCTGTGTTGGCTCATCCGGATCCCTCTTTGCCATTCATAGTAGAGGTGGACGCATCCGAAGCTGGGATAGGAGCAGTGCTCTCTCAGCGTTCGGGTGTGCCACCGAAGCTTCGCCCCTGTGCTTTCTTTTCGAAGAAGCTCAGCCCGGCGGAGCGTAACTATGATGTGGGGGACCGAGAGCTGTTAGCTGTCGTAAAAGCCTTGAAGGTGTGGAGGCATTGGCTTGAGGGGGCTAATCACCCTTTTCTCATCTGGACTGACCACCGCAATCTGGAGTACATCCGGCAGGCGAAGAGACTAAATCCTCGCCAGGCAAGGTGGGCCATGTTTTTCACTCGTTTTGTGTTTACGCTTACTTACAGACCAGGCTCCCAGAACGTCAAGGCAGACGCATTGTCTCGGCTGTATGACACAGAGGAGCGACCCATGGATCCCACTCCCATACTCCCAGAGTCGTGTTTGGTGGCGCCAGTAGTGTGGGAGCTGGACGCGGACATTGAGCGGGCGTCACGTGCAGAGCCCTCTCCTCCTGAGTGTCCAGCTGGTCGTCTGTACGTTCCGTCTGCTGTCCGCGACCGATTGATCTATTGGGCTCACACATCACCCTCCTCTGGTCATCCTGGGATAGGTCGGACGATGCGCTGTCTTGATGGGAGGTACTGGTGGCCCACTTTAGCTAAGGACGTGAGGATTTATGTTTCCTCCTGTTCGGTGTGCGCCCAGT
This sequence comes from Salvelinus fontinalis, assembly GCF_029448725.1. NCBI lineage: Eukaryota > Metazoa > Chordata > Actinopteri > Salmoniformes > Salmonidae > Salvelinus > Salvelinus fontinalis. The sequence continues at coordinate 17,066,481 of NC_074692.1, forward strand.
GCAAGGCTCCTAGACACCTGCCTAGAGGTAAGCTTTTACCTTTACCCGTTCCTCAACGGCCGTGGTCGCACCTGTCAGTGGATTTTGTGACTGATCTTCCACCTTCACAGGGTTACACCACGATCCTGGTCGTTGGGGATCGGTTCTCTAAGTCCTGTCGTCTTCTCCCTTTGCCCGGTCTCCCTACGGCCTTACAAACTGCGGAGGCTCTGTTTACACATGTTTTCCGGCATTATGGGGTGCCTGAGGATATAGTGTCTGATCGGGGTCCCCAGTTCACGTCAAGGGTCTGGAAGGCGTTCATGGAACGTCTGGGGATCTCGGTTAGTCTTACCTCAGGTTTTCACCCCGAGAGTAATGGGCAGGTGGAGAGAGTTAACCAGGATGTGGGCAGGTTTCTGCGGTCCTATTGCCAGGACCGGCCAGGGGAGTGGGCGAAGTTCGTGCCCTGGGCAGAGATAGCCCAGAACTCGCTACGTCACTCCTCCACTAACCTTACCCCTTTTCAATGTGTATTAGGGTATCAGCCGGTTCTGGCTCCTTGGCATCAGAGTCAGACCGAAGCTCCTGCGGTGGACAATTGGTTTCGGCACGCTGAGGAAACTTGGGAGGCAGCCCACGTCCACCTTCAGCGTGCCATAAGGCGCCAGAAAATTGGCGCAGACCGTCGCCGCAGTGAGGCCCCGGTGTTCGTACCAGGGGACAGGGTCTGGCTCTCGACCCGAAACCTGCCCCTCCGCCTGCTCTGCCGGAAGCTGTGTCCGCGGTTTGTGGGGCCGTTTAAAGTCCTGAGGAGAGTGAACTAGGTATGTTATAGATTACAACTGCCCAAAAATTACCGTATTAACCCCTCGTTCCATGTGTCTCTCCTCAGGCCGGTGGTGGCTGGCCCGCTCCAGGAGGCTGAAGTGCGTGAAGTTCCTCCGCCTCCTCTAGACATCGAGGGGGTCCCGGCGTACGCTATTCGATCCATTTTGGATTCGAGACGCTGGCGAGGGGCCTTCAGTACCTCGTGGACTGGGAGGGGTACGGGCCGGAGGAGAGATGCTGGGTTCCGGTGGAGGACGTTTTAGATCCTTCCATGTTAAAAGAATTCCACCACCTCCATCCGGATCGCCCTGCACCTCGCCCTCCGGGTCTTCCCCGAGGCCGGTGTCGACGCGCTGCTGGATCCGCGCGTCAGGGGGGGGGTAATGTCACGACTTCTGCCGAAGTCGTTGCCTCTCCTTGTCCGGGCGGTGTTCGGCGGTCGACTTCACCGGTTTTCTAGCCATCATCGATCCATTTTCCATTTTCCATTGGTTTTGTCTTGTCTTCCCACACACCTGTTGTCAATCCCATTCATTACCTGTTGTGTATTTAACCCTCTGTTTCCCTTCATGTGTTTGTCAGAGATTGTTCGTTGTCAAGTGTTGTGTTGATTGTGTATAGGTGTGCGTCGGGTCTTCGTACCCAGATTTGTTTTATGTTTTTTCCCGTGAGTGTTATGGAGCAGATTACTGGGACTTTAATTAAAGTACTCCATTCTACACTCTATTTGACTCTCCTGCGCCTGACTTCCTCTGCCACTTATACACGCCATTGTGACAATAACGCACTGGGGCTGTTGCCTGAAGCAGATCACACACAGTGGTGCCAGGTTCAGTGCCTAAATAGATGTCGCATGAGACAACCGATTAAATTGCATTCAACATACACAATACCAAAATACTGTCTCCAACCTTAAGACAACTAAGTCAAACAGATGAAGTGGAGGGATAACTGCCTCATTTAAATATGAATTAGTGGCGAGCTTTGATATGAGTTCAAATAATTCTAGATTTTGTCACATTCTCTTCCAGTCGTGCATAAGGTAACAATGGAAGGTATCCTTAAAATGCAGTGCATATTACGTTCGGACAATACCCCTGTTGGTGATATGGGCTTACAAACAAATCGATCCACATCAGCTTGGTTTGCAAAGTACTTTTCCTTATGTTTTGGTGGCTGATAACTTGATCCAGACTATTCTTTCCTAGGCAAACCTAAAAGCTCTTTCGCTGCTACCACCACTGTTCCATTGTCCTGTAAAGAGATGTCAAATATACTTGCTTTATAGTTTTTGGACCCTAGGAAGAGTAGCTGCTGCTTTGTAACAGACCATGGGGATCCCAATAAACAAATAAAAGGAAAAACTAGAGGTCTGTTAGTCTGTATAATTGTTTGACAAAAATGGAACAGAGATGTTTCTAATAGATCATTTCTGTTTATTGAAGAGGGAGTGTCACGCCCTGACCATAGAGAGCCCTTGTTTCTCTATGGTGTAATAGGTCAGGGCGTGACTAGGGGGTGTTCTAGTTTAAATTTTCTATGTTGGTGTGTATGTATGGTTCCCAATTAGAGGCAGCTGGTAATCGTTGCCTCTAATTGAGGATCATATTTAAGTAGCCCTTTTTCCCACCTGTGTTTGTGGGATATTGTTTTATGTTTGTGCACCACTTCTTCACGTTTTGTTATTGGTTTATTGTTTTTGTTTAAAGTTTCACCTAAATAAAGATGTGGAACTTCAATCACGCTGCGCCTTGGTCCGCTCATTACGACGACCGTGACAGGGAGACGGCACAATTGACATCTTATGCCTTAAATGTGTTTTTTGGGGTGATAAAAAAAAAAATTGTCCCAATAAATACAACAAACCTTGAGACAGCGCGGGCACTGGGTTCCATCTGCAGTTTCTGGGGGCAGACTGCGCAACATATCAAGTGCCGACATAGCATGTCGGAACTCCTCAAAGGTCTCATTTGTCAGGGCAGCATACCCTTCCCTGAAATGAATATACAGAGTCACTTAAAAACACTCATTGCTGCGTTCCATCAGAGTAGGACATCAACACATACAGCAAATTCATCTTCACATACAAGTAGCACATGGTTTCTATAACAGATCTGTTTATCAAAACAGGAATTTGGTTATGAACTTTGCAGACAAAGTAGACATAGTATAGAATCAGTGATGACTTATTGTCCTATGAGGAACATTTTATGACAGGCATATAGCCCTCTGTTAAACATCACTCTCAAGCTGCAGGCTGGTTATCCGCTTGAGTAGTGAGCAGACCACTGCTGTCTGAGGCTGGCGAGGTGTGCAATGTCAAAGCATGTACCTGACCTATGGCAAAGCTCTACTCGCACATCATGCGCTCGGCCTGAAAGAACAAAAATAGTTAGTCATGAAATGTTCCAATAAAAAGAATGGAGCAAATATTACACATTTCCCAATGCAAATATAAATTGTTTTCTTTGACATATCTGTGATGCGTAACGGCACAATCCGTGGTCAGGAATTCAGTTTTACCATCATTCGTGGTCAACAATGTAGAAAACTTTGCATAACTAACAAGCTTAAGAAGTTTAGTTGGTGAAAAATATATGGAGAAATAACGTTACCTCTGAGTGCATTATCGTTAGCATTGTCCCAGTCATAACAGCCCATGGGGCAGAAGCCTATCTCCTGTTCAGTAGTGTGAGGCAACTTGATATACAAGTATACCCCTTGGACAGGATGCTAGTCTACCGCAATGCCTTACCCCGAATCCATCTGCTTAATGTGGAGTGCCAAGCAGAGATACATTAGGTCCCGCTTTTTAGAGTATCTGGTATGACAAAACTGGGGATCGAACCCAACCTTCCAATCTCAGGGCTGACACTAACAGCATTAAATAAACAACATCCGCTGCTGTAACTCAAACTGATGTTTTATGTTTTCTCCTTTAATGATTTGAGGGCAATAGCTTACCGAAACTGTTATGTTCACTTTTAATATCTGCAAAACCCTGTCTTCCGAGTTGTAAAGGGGTGGCCAATCACATAATTAAACTCAGCAAAAAAAGAAATGTCCTCTCACTGTCAACTGCGTTTATTTTCAGCAAACTTAATATGTGTAAATATTTCTATGAACATGACAAGATTCAACAACTGAGACATAATCTGAACACGTTCCACAGACATGTGACCAACAGAACTGTAATAATGTGTCCCTGAACAAAGGGGGGGTCAAAATCAAAAGTAACAGTCAGTATCTGGTGTGGCCACCAGCTGCATTAAGTACTGCAGTACATCTCCTCCTCATGGACTTCACCAGATTTGCCAGTTCTTGCTGTGAGATGTTACCCCACTCTTCCACCAAGGCACCAGCAAGTTCCCGGACATTTCTGGGGGGAATGGCCCTCACCCTCCGATCCAACAGGTCCCAGACATGCTCAATGGAATTGAGATCCGGGCTCTTCGCTGGTCATGGCAGAACATTGACATTCCTGTCTTGCAGGAAATCACGAATAGGATGATCAGTATGGCTGGTGGCATTGTCATATTGGAAGGTCATGTCAGGATGAGCCTGCAGGAAGGGTACCACATGAGGGAGGAGGATGTCTTCCCTGTAACGCACAGCATTGAGATTGCCTGCAATGACAACAAGCTCAGTCCGATGATGCGTGACACACTGCACCAGACTATGTGGGACCCTCCACCTCCAAATTGATCCCGCTCCAGAGTACAGGCCTCGGTGTAACGCTCATTCCTTCAATGATAAACGCGAGTCCGACCATCCCCCCTGGTGAGACAAAACTGCGACTCGTCAGTGATGAGCACTTTTTGCCAGTCCTGTCTGGTCCAGCGACGGTGGGTTTGTGCCCATAGCCGACGTTGTTGCCGATGATGTCTGGTGAGGACCTGCCTTACAACAGGCCTACAAGCCCTCAGTCCAGCCTCCCTCAGCCTATTGCGGACAGTCTGAGCACTGATAGAGGAATTGTGCGTTCCTGGTGTAACTCGGGCAGTTGTTGTTGCCATCCTGTACCTGTCCTGTAGGTGTGATGTTCGGATGTACCGATCCTGTGTAGGTGTTGTTACACGTGGTCTGCCACTGCGAGGACAATCAGCTGTCTGTCCTGTCTCCCTGCAGCGCTGTCTTAGGCGTCTCACAGTACGGACATTGCAATTTATTGCCCTGGCCACATCTGCAGTCCTCATGCCTCTTTGCAGCATGCCTAAGGCACATTCACGCAGATGAGCAAGGACCCTGGGCATCTTTCTTTTGGTAATTTTCAGAGTCAGTAGAAAGGCCTCTTTAGTGTCCTAAGTTTTCATAACTGTGACCTTAATTGCCTACCGTCTGTAAGCTGTTAGTGTCTTAACGACCGTTCCACAGGTGCATGTTCATTAATTGTTTATGGTTCATTGAACAAGCATGGGAAACAGTGTTTAAACCCGTTGCAATGAAGATCTGTGAAGTTATTTGGATTTTTCGAATTATCTTTGAAAGGCAGGGTCCTGAAAAAGAGACGTTTCTTTTTTTGCTGAGTTTAGTTAAAGTCTCCCATGACAACAACAACTATCCCAATGACTATATCCAGTAATAGTTTCTTATTGTTCTAGCAATGATATCATAACACAGTTACTGTCACGTTCTGACCATAGTTCTTTTGGTTTTTCTTTGTTTTAGTATGGTCAGGGCGTGAGTTGGGGTGGGCAGTCTATGTTTTCTGTTTCTATGTGGGGTTTCTTGTTTGGCCTGATATGGTTCTCAATCAGAGGCAGGTGTTAGTCATTGTCTCTGATTGGGAACCATATTTAGGTAGCCTGTTTTGTAGTGTGTTTTGTCGGTGATTGTTCCTGTTCGTGTGTTCCTGTTTTGTCTATGTTCACTAGTTCAGGATTGTAGCGTCGTTGGTTTCGTTCTGTTTATTGTTTTGTTCGTATTGAAGAGTATTCAAATACATATGGATACATACCACGCTGCGCATTGGTCCTCCTCTCGTTCCACCGACGAAAGCCGGTACAGTTACGCTACTACAAATAAGGCACAAGCAATAAGCAAGGGGTATACACTGATTCAACCAAACATTAAAACCACCTCAGAACAGCCTAACACGGTTGTGTCAAGTTGGGTGAATGTACTACCATAACCAATTGAAAGGCTCTTACATTTTTCTTTACACAATCCATGTCTCAATTGTCCGAAGGCTTAAAAATCCTTCTTTAACCTGTCTCCTCCCTTTCATCTACACTGATTGAAGTGGATTTAACAAGTGACATCAGTAAGATGTCATAAATTTCACCTGGATTCACCTGGTCAGTCTATGTCATGGAAATAACTGGAATGTTTTGCATACTCAGTGTATATTATTTAAAAATGCAAACAAAATTGCCTTGAACAAAATTGCCTTGAAAGACACTTAAAATCTTATGTAGAGATTAAGTTGAACGATTTTTGCTTACTGCGTTGTTTTTTAAGGGCTTGTAAGTAAGCATTTCATTGGAATTTCTACACCTGTTGTATTTGGCGCATGTGACAAATACAATTTCATTTGATTTCGTTTTGATTTGATATTACTTACAAATTCTTTATTACTTACCAAAGTCATCAAATACCCTTAGAAGTCTACTGTGGTAGAGTGAGCACTTATGGCCTTCTCTCCGCCTCCAATGCCATTCGAAAGCAAACGGAAGGGTCCTTATAAATTGACCATCCTTAAGAGGAAAAGTTTTGGTTAAGAGTTTGTGCTTGGTTTCAATGATTTAGCAATGGCTAAAAAGCATGACCTGGTGAAAATAAGTAAGTTGTGGGTGTAAATATGTATCAGAGAGAGAAAGACAGAGAATAAATACATTTTGTTGATCAGTTTAAGTGCAACTGCAAAGGCCTCAGACACTGACCATTTCACATAACTTATGCTTGAGAAATTAGTTTCTTTGTCAATTGGACACATGATGAAACATTGTCAATGATAATTACCTGCCAGATCTCCAGGTAGTGCACAATGTTTTTGTCTTTATGGGTGGCCACCAACCAGTTAGGACAAAATATTGTCTCAGCCCCACAGTCAGTGGACCGCCATATTATCTCTGGCTCGATCCCACACACGGAGCAGATGGATTTTACTGGGGGGGGGGGGTTGGGGGGGCATGTTCTCCACAAGGATGTTGTGCAGCTACTCCTTCATTTCTCTCCAGGCAGCCACTGTTTCCCCTTTCCTTTTCTGAGCACTATTATTCTGGGTATTACTTGTAGCTGGACTATGGTCTTCCCTTTGGTCCTGCCTTTGGACCTGAGGAGGTTCTGAGCCGGAGGTCAGCACTGAGGGACAATGTACCTCTTTCGCCTCAGTGCCTTGCCTCTAAATTGAATTTCCTTTGCCAGGATAACGTTTTTATTTGATTTATTTTTTAAGTTGTGTATTCATTTCTGAAACAAAGACAGTTATGAAGAATCAGATAAAATACATATACAGTACCAGTCAAAAGTTTGGACACACCTACTCATTCAAGGGTTTTTCTTTATTTTTTACTATTTTCAACATTTTAGAATAATAGTGAAGACATCAAAACTATGAAATAACACATATGGAATCATGTAGTAAGCAAAAAAGTGTTAAACAAATGACAGCTTTGCACACTCTTGGCATTACCTCAACCTTCATGAGGTAGTCACCTGGAATGCTTTTCAATTAACAGGTGTGCCTTGTCATTTCTGGAATGTATTTCCTTCTTAATGAGTGTGAGCCAATCAGTTGTGTTGTGACAAGTTAGGGGTGGTATAAAGAAGATAGCCCTATTTGGTAAAAGACCAAGTCCATATTATGTCAAGAACAGCTGGCTCGAGAGGTCGGCAGGTGCCCACCGCATATTATGCTTCAGCTGGCCCATCAGGCTGCCACGCCTCTTCCGGCTCGTTTGGCTTCTACGCCTCAGCCAGCTTGTCCAGCCTCAGCCTGCCCGTGTCAGCATTATGTCGTTTTGTTCCCCCTGTCCAGACGCTGTTCTTGTTTTGGTTTGATGTCCGTTTTCCACTAAATGTTCTCTCCCTGTACTTGCTTCTCGTCTTCAGCGTTGATCCTTACAAGTTGGGGGGGGGGCAGCGAACACACACTTGCCCTACGCTGCTGCTGGTGAGAATGGACAATTTGAAAAACCCACGAATTTGAACTTTGGCCTTCTTTGATGAACATGCACACTCAGGCTTAGTTGAAATTGTCCAAAATCACCATTGAAAGGGTTGCGTATCACACAGTACACACAGTACAATCTGAATCACTATTCAAAGGTAACGCTTACCACACGTGCCGTGTGGGGTACCACATTCCCCATATGAATGGTGTGATTGGTATGATGATTTCCACCTTTTAATGAGATGATTGTAGTCTAATCGAGGGGTCTCAAAGCTGTAACTCTATTCATCTTCTTTACGATTTGGTTGGCAGACCGCATCCAACTTTTAGTTGCATATGCCGCCACCTAATGTACTGGTGTGTGAGAAAATTCATGGCCTATCTACATGAAATTATTTATACAGTAATACAAATTGGGAAAATTGCCTTGCCAAATATTGGCCTTCTATAAAAAAAAAAAAGCACCACCCATTCCACTATTCATCCCTATCTAATCCTACTCCAGACCAACAGTTTGAGAGGACAGAACAATACCACTCAACACCCCCTGCAACTGTTCTGCAGTAGGCTAAATCCTCGCCATCCCAAGTACTTCTCTACCACAGCCACCACAACCTCTATCTTCAGAAAATTCTGATCCATTTCTGCAGTACAATTGACAAACATGTCTATAAATGCTAAAAAGCCCACCTTACTGAAGCACATCAGTGGAATAAGGGGAGGACCATCCTCCTCAGTGAAGTTATTAAAAACTAAATATATTCACGTCACCGAAGAATTGATTAAAACACACTGTTTTGCAATGAACAGTAGCCTCAACAGTACTATGTAGGGTAGCATCATGGTGTAGCCGGAGGACAGCTAGCTTCCGTCCTCCTCTGGGTACATTGACTTCAATACAAAACTTAGGAGGCTCATGGTTCTCGCCCCCTTCTATAGACTTACACAGTAATTATGACAACTTTCGGAGGACGTCCTCTAACTCATCAGAGCTCTTGCAGCATTAACTGACATTTTGTCCACCCAATCAAAGGATCAGAGAAAGCATAATCTACAGCTAGATAGCACTGCAGTGCATAAAATGTGGTGAGTAGTTGACTCAAAGAGAGAGAAAGACAATAGTTGAACAGTTTTGATCAAATTCTTTTCTTCAACAATGAAGGAGAAGCAAGAGCAAGAGAGCGATCAATTTTTTCAGTTTCAGTCTCACTTACTTAGCTACAAATGCCGCTAGCTAGTTTAGCCTACTCAAACACCCTGCTCAAACAGAGGGATGCTATGTTAGCTAGCTGGCTATGACTATTCAACACAACACTGGAAATCTTCCAAGTCAAGATAGTGTAAGCTTTTGGTTTGACTCATTTATTTCCACTGGGGCCCACCGGTGTAACTGCTAAACTGGTTACTGACTATACACTGAAACGTTACTGCATGATTGTTGTCAAGTTTTGACCTCTTTCTTGTGCAATTCCCCACTTGAAAAGGACAGTCCCTCCACATGAAGATTTTAACTGGATTTCACTCAATAAATAGCCATGGAATCAGTTGTTTGCCTTTTATTTACCATTCTTTGGTTGGCAGTAAACAGGTGAAAAACCTCAAAAAAGAGATGACAAATACAAGTTATTATTTGAGTTGACAGCCTAATTAAATACACAAAATTATCCACATTCACCTCAGATAAACACATTTCTGCCATTATAAAATACAAGGTTTCCACTTTTAAGCAAATGTTTCCCAAAATAGAAACCCACCATTTTTATTTAAATGAGCAGAATCATTATATTTTTATCTAAATTAGCATTTTAGCCAAATACATTCAAAATATTTTTAGTAGTAAAACATTAGATTTATTTTCTAATCAGTAGGTAAGCAGACACATCTTACATTTTTTAGCCAAAGATATTTTAGACTATACATTTGTTACTGAATTAAGAACTTGGTTTACTAAGATTTCTACAAAGTTTAAATGACTTTTAACCATTTCAAACAAGTTCTTTGTCAACAATGAATTTGGCTCTTCTTACTTTTCCTTTACCCCACAAACAACATTTGAAGTTATAAATACCACTGCAAAGGTCCTATCAAAGTTAAGAGTTAAGTCTGTGTTTTCCAGAGTATTATTAGCAGTGCACTGCTTAAGTCAGTCTAACCAAACATGGCCAATATGGCGCTTACCGGCTGTCTTTCACAGTTTTGTGGAGGGCTTGGACTTGCACAGTCACCTTGATCACAAAGATGAAGTTTCCTTGGTCTTGTGGTTTTATAAATGCTCCTTTCACTGCGGTCTAAAGACAACAGCAGAGCTAGGTGCTGGCACGCCCAGATTGCCTGGAAGATTTGTTCCACCTGGTTCACCACTGATTGAAGGAGGAGGAGTTTCACCACTGAGGAGCTCCCAGGCAGTTTGTCAGCACAATTGTAGCGGGTTTGCTAATGAGTTAGTTCTATTAGCTATGTTGTCTATGACATTATTTTAGATAATATGGTGGCAACGATGTATGCCGTGTGTAGCGGTTACGATATGGTTTGCTTGGAATGTTTTTTTCGCCTGGTCACATACAGCTGATGTGTTGTGCATTGAAGTCCACAAACGAAAGGGAAAAGATGAGAAGAGGAGGAGAGCACATAGACGCGAGAAGGAATTCAACGTGGCTGCTATGAAATTGAACTGTTTTTACGTGTGCTCAGTGGTGTATTCATTCCGCCGATTCTGGTGAAAAACTTTTCTTAAACTGAAGCAAATGTAACGAAACAGGCATAAACATACCTGAGTTTGACCAATAGAAACTCTTGTTTGCAAAGGTTGGACAAATGATTATACCTATAACAGCTAGATGCAGGCAAGAGTGTGCAAGGCGGTATTGAATATGTCACTGTCTGTCCACTGTCTGTCACCTCAAATTCTCTTTGTAGCAACCTCATGATAGGTATAGGGGAAATTGTAGTATCATGTAGTAGTCTAAACCTATCGATGTTACATTGAACTGGGCGAATGGAATATAAATGACAGTCATCCAATATGCTGTAATAGAAGTAAGGCCATGCTCATAAGAAAAAAAATGGTCCTCCCTCATCATAAACAACACTGACTACCAAAGAAGCACATATTCTTCCAATGACTCTCTCTTGGTCTCTGCCAACTCACAGGAATCCTCTCAGTATCCCTCACCCTATATCCATCTTCCTCTACTCTCTTCACTGCTTTGGCACACAACACTTCTGTACTATCTAACCCTGGCGGTCTCTATTCTATTGTATTTCTAATCTAGAATAGTTTATTATTGTTCTCATAATATACATTAAATGTAGGCTTAGTCTATCTAGTCTTTCAATAATTAAGCCCTCAGGCATTTTTTGTCAGAAGTATTCTTTAAAATCGATTAAATGAATTCCAGCTGTATTAAACACAATGCTGTCTTACACTGACCAAGATTAGTACAATGTACAGTATATGGTTCATGTTATAGGAGTGATGATGGCTTTTACATTAATCATATAACATTGCTATCATGCTTTATGACAGATAGTATGCTTTCGATATATTTATTTATATACAGCATCATTTTTTTAAAGAAAGGGAAACACAATATTAACATATACAGTGCGGAGAACAAGTATTTGATATACTGCCGGTTTTGCAGGTTTTCCTACTTACAAAGCATGTAGAGGTCTGTAATTTCTATCATAGGTACACTTCAACTGTGAGAGACGGAATCTAAAACAAAAATCCAGAAAATCACATTGTATGATTTTTAAGTAATTAATTTGCATTTTATTGCATGACATAAGTACCGCTATTTGATACATCAGAAAAGCAGAACTTAATATTTGGTACAGAAACCTTTGTTTGCAATTACAGAGATCATACGTTTCCTGTAGTTCTTGACCAGGTTTGCACACACTGCAGCAGGGATTTTGTCCCACTCCTCCATACAGACCTTCTCCAGATCCTTCAGGTTTCGGGGCTGTCGCTGGGCAATACGGACTTTCAGCTTCCTCCAAAGATTTTCTATTGGGTTCAGGTCTGGAGACTGGCTAGGCCACTAGTCCCTGAGCGGTGTCCTTCCTCTCCAACAACTGAGTTAGGAAGGATGCCCATATCTTTGTAGTGACTGGGTGTATTGATACACCATCCAAAGTGTAATTAATAACTTCACCATGCTCAAAGGGATAGTCAATGTCTGCTTTTGTTTATTTTTACCCATCGACCAATAGGTGCCCTTCTTTGCGAGACATTGGAAAACCTCCCTGGACTTTGTGGTTTTAAGTTCACTGCTTGACTGAGGGACCTTACATATAATTATATGTGTGAGGTTCAGAGATGAGGTAGTCAAATTAAAATCATGTTAAATACTATTGTTTGCTTGCAAATCATTATGTGACTTGTTAAGCAAATTTCTACACATTAAGTTTTTTAGGCTGGCCATAACAAAGGGTTTGCATACATAGTGATGCAAGACATTTCAGCTTTTCATTTTTTATTAATTTGTAAACATTTCCAAAAGCATAATTCCACTTTGACATTATGGGGTATTGTGTGTAGGTAGGCCAGTGACAAAAAATATACATTTTAAATTCAGGCTGTAACACAACAAAACGTGGGAAAAGTTAAGGGGTCTGAATACTTTCTGACGGCACTGTACATACTGAATAATATATTCAAAAGTAATCTCAGTGAGTTTCTCTTTCTCTTTGACCATGCCTGAGTGGATGTTTCCCGATGTGACTAATAACCATAAACGTAATGTGGTCACAGGAACCAGAGAGCTGCTACGAGTACGTCTGTGTGTCATCCCTCTCCACCGGGGCGTTTGATCGGATAACACTGCAAACTCCCCCTCTAGTTTCCTCCTAATGATCTCTCCAATACACATTAGCTAAATGTCTGTGTACCATGTGGTTTAGGTCATGCACTTAATTGATTTGGCCTGTACAGTAGGTGGTCGCAAAACGCCCAGCCAAAGACATGACCTATTTAAACATTGTAAACCCTGCCAACCCTGCTATTGTGGTTAAGAAACCACATTATCAGTCCTCAGTGTTATATCAATTATATCAGTCCTCAATGTTATATTATCAGTCCTCAGTCCTCAGCATGATTGTGTTCACTGCCATGATTTGTGAACTAGGCTTTGTTTCAAATAACACCTCATTCTCATCGAGGCTAGCCCACCATATTTTGTACACTTGGCTGTTTTATTATATTACTTTTAGCGAGCCAGAGAGCTGTAGAGGTACAGCGGAGATAAAAGGCAGAGTGCGATACATTTTGACAGGTAGAGCAGGCCAGGTGCGAGACTACGTCGATGACCTTTCCCATCCGCTCAGTGGGATATGATTGGCCTGGTGGCATACACTGTGCGTCATCCAGCTGCTGAGTAGAGTGAAGTTGCACCTAGACACTGATCTATGGCCATTTCTTGTAGTTTTCCTCTGGACATGTAGGATAATCTTACAGAACTCTGCATGCAGGGTTTCAATGGGTTGTTTGTCCCATTTGATGAAATCTTGTTTTGCAAGTGGACCACACACCTCAATGCCATAAAGTGCAATTGGTTCAATGACATATTCAATTAGTTTTAGCCAAATTTGAATAGGTATTTCAATTTGAATGTGCTTTTTAATGGCGTAGAATGCCCTGCGTGCTTTCTCTCTCAGTTCATTCACTGCCTCATTAAGGTGTCCAGTTGACAAAAACCTAAGTAAGTGTAGTGTGTGCAGTCCTCTCTATATGTTGTACCAATTGAGAACTTTGGTCTAATTCCCTAAGATCTGGATCTTCTCTGGAAAATCATTATTTTAGTCTTTTTGGGGTTTACTGCCAGGGCCCAGGTCTGGCAGTACTGCTCTAGCAGGTCCATGCTCTGCTGAAGGCCATGTGCTGTGGGTGACAGCAGGCATAGGTCATCTACGAAGAGTAGGCATTTAACTTCTGAATTGTGGAGACTAACACCATCTCTCTCTCTCCTCCTCGCTCTCTCTCTCTCTCTCTCTTTCGCTCTCTCCCATTTTAAGGGCTTTATTGGCATAGGAAACATGTGTTTACATTGCCAAAGCAAGTGAAATAGATAATAAATAAAAGTGAAATTAACAGTAACAAATTAACAGTAAAAATTACACTCACAAAAGATCCAAAAGAATTGACATTTCAAATGTCATGTTATGTCTATATACAGTGTTATAAGGATGTGCAAATACTTAAAGCAAAAAAGGGAAAATAAATCAACATAAATGTTCGTTGTATTTACAATTCTCTCTCTCTCTCTCAGTTCAGTTTCCATCTCATGTGCACTTAACTTGTCTTCTCTCAAGAGCCAGGTCTGCCTACGGCGGCCTCTCAATAGCAAGGCTATGCTCACTGAGTCTGTACATAGTCCAAGCTTTTCTTAATTTTGGGTCAATATTACTCTCTGTTTATTCTTTCCAATATGTTAAGTAATAATATTTTTTTTTCTGTTTATTTGAGCAAAATGAGATGGAAGAAAGTTCCATGCAATAAGGGCTCTATATAATATTGTAAGCTTTCTTGAATTTGTTCTCGATTTGGGGACTGTGAAAAGACCCCTAGTGGCATGTCTGGTGGGGTAAGTGTGTGTGTCAAAGCTGTGTGTAAGTTGACTATGCAAAGAATTTGGGATTTCCAACACATTAATGTTTCTTATAAAAAGAAGTGTCGGTCTCTCCTCAACTCTTAGCAAAGAGAGACTGGCATGAATAGTATTTATATTAGCCCTCTGATTACAATGAAGAGCAAGACGTGCCGCTCTGTTCTGGGCCAGCTGCAGCTTAACTAGGTATTTGCTTGCAGCACTGGACCACACGACTGGACAATAATCAAGATTAGACAAAACTAAAGCCTGCAGAACTTGTTTTTTGGAGTGTGATGTCAAAAAAGCAGAGCATCTCTTTATAGACCTCTCCCCATCTTTGTAACCATTGAATCTATATGTTTTTACCATGACAGTTTACAATCTAAGGTAACGCCAAGTCATTTAGTCTCCTCAACTTGTTCAACAGCCACACAATTCATTACCAGATTTAGCTGAGGTCAAGAACTTAAGGAATGATTTGTAGCAAATACAATGCTCTTAGTTTTAGAGATGTTCAGCACCAGTTTCTTACTGGCCACCCATTCCAAAATAGACTGCAAAGCTTTGTTAAGGGTTTCAGTGACTTCATTAGCTGCGGTTGCTGATGCGTATATGGTTAAATCATCAGCATACATGGACACACATGCTTTGTTTAATGCCAGTGGCAGGTCATTAGTAAAAATAGAAAAGAGTAGAGGGCCTAGAGAGCTGTCCTGCGGTACACCAAACTTTACATGTTGGTGAAGCTTCTATTAAAGAAAACACTTTGACTTCTATTAGATAGATAGACATATCGTGGATTCAGAGCTAAGGTTGAAAAGCCATAACACACAATTATTTTCAACAGATTATGGTCAATAATATCAAAGGCTGCACTGAAATCTAACAGTACCACTCCCACAATCTACTTATTATCTATTTTTTTCAATCAATCATCAGTAATTTGTGTCAATGCAGTACATATCGAGTGCCCTTCTCTATAAGCATGCTGAAAGTCTGTTGTTAATTTGTTTACAGAGAAATAGCATTGTATTTGGTCAAACGCAATTTTTTCCAACAGTTTGCTAAGAGTTGTTT